>NC_046977.1:14632886-14815386 GCF_009769545.1 Cyclopterus lumpus | reverse complement strand
CAATTTGAATTGGCAGAATAATTGATATTGTTTTGACAGAGTGACCCACTGTAATACATTTAAGTAAAGAAAAGTTTTATAAAAAACAGCGTCATTATTCCAGCATTTAGCCTGATGATGATACTCTATAATGGGATGGATTTTAAGGCAGAGATGATATAGTATGTTTCTGTTGTATTCTGTTAAGTGAAAGTTTGGGCTTCCATCAGGTAAGACATGAAACTGCAGGAAGAAAACATGAAAAACTGCTTTTTTTGTTTTTGTTTTGTCTTTTTGATAGAGTTCAAATGTCCATGAGTCATGATCCCTCACGCGCTGTGCCTCGGTCTTAGAGGCTTACCGAGGTAGAACATGGAGGTCGTCCTGACGAAGGTCATGAAGTAAATCCCCGAGGCGAACGACAGCATGCCTATCAGGATGAGCGCCACGTCGCTGACGCAGCGACGGAACACGGTGACGCCAAGGAAACTGGTGAGGAAGATCATATAGCCTGCCGCATGGCCGTAACCCACCTGGAGGAAGAGAGGCCAACGGAAACGAGGTCAAGGACGTAACCGGGCCGCAAGCGAGGAAGCGCGACGGGAGAAGAAAGAGGAAAAAGAAAAATGCAATAAAATCAATGTACGCTATACTGTCCATAAAAAAACACACACCATGTATATATTACGCTGTATGAATCTACTGTATTTAGCTGATCACATTGCAGTCACATATAACCGATCTACTCAGCCTGTGTAAGGGAAACTAACATTTTACAGTCTATTTATTAAAGCGTGACATTTCATGGCAGCCATTAATTAAAACATTTCAGCTGTTCATATTCTATGTTGGTGTCTAATCATTTTATTGGATGAACTTCAAATCATTACCAAAAAATTACAAATACAAGACAAAGCATCCAAAGCATACAAAGACATCAACATGTCACCTGAGTGGCACTCCAGTTGAGGGGCTCTTTCAGCACAAAGACCTCCATGATCTCTACGGCTCCGCTCACTGCGGAGCCGTACAGAATGGCGGTTGCAACCAGCAGGATGACGTTCACCCTGTTTTTCTTGGCAGGAGCGGAAACTTCACTGAGAACCTCACTGGGAACTTTACTGGGAACCTCACTGGGAACTTCACTGAGAACTTTACCAGAGGTATCAGGAAGGAGGCGGCTGGTGTCCTCTGTCTCTTGGTGACATTCGGGTTTCACCTTAAATTGATGGGACAAACACAAACATTAAATACATTAAAATCTGCATGAACTGCACGATGCTCAGCTGTTGCTTGGAAAGTGAATGTGTGGGCTAAATGTGGGGATATAGAGTTGAAAATGTGGTTATGGTGATATGACACTGCTTTATTTTTGATTGAATATATATATATATTTGTTTTCTTTAAATGCCCAGAGTTTACTGGAGTGAATGGATCGCAGTGTCTACATATACTGTACGTACATTCTTTTGTTGTGGCTCTTCATAAAAGACTTTTTCTCTTCTTCATAATCTGAGAGTAGTAGAGCTAGTTTCACTTGATCCACAGAGCTCAGACTGCGTCAACCATTTCCATGTTGGAAGCGTCTAACCTGTCGAGCTTCATTCCTCATGACATACAAGGAGAGCGGAGCTAGACACATCCCAAACGTATACACAAGGGAGAACACAGAGCGATGCTCCAGATGCACACTAACCTGCAGCAGGAAGGTGGCCTGCGTGAGGCAGAGCATCTGCAGCAGCGCGCCCACGATGATCAGGATGGTGCCGGTGCCCAAACTGGAGCTGTAGAGCAGGAACAGGTGACCCGACGCCAGGCTGCCCACCAGACCCGCTGTCCCGTACAGCAGCTCCACGGTCATCATCACCTGCATATGGCACACGGACACACACGTGACTTCTTTTAAAAAGGTTGACCTCATGGTCTGACTTATGACAACTTAAAACAAAACATATATATATATATATATATATATATATATATATATATATATATATATATATATATATATATATATATATATGGTTGTTGTTTTTGTACTAAAGCAGAACAAATGTTTTTTTTTAAGTCCTTACAAATGTAATACAAATCATATTATATTAATTAAAACTATTACCGGTAATACAAAAGGTTTACCATTAAAGCCCAATGTGACATACATGTAACATTTCAGATATTTGACACTATTTTGAAAACAATGTCAGAAATGTGTTCTATTTGGTCTATTTAATCTGTTTTATGTCCTCCATAATTTTACTTGAAGGAGAAATGGGTCCGGGTTCTTATGGGTTGGTTAACTACATTTGAATTGTTTTTTTCTTTTTTCTTTTCTAGACTTTGCAATGAACAAATAGGCCTAATCAATTAACGTGTGGTTTAATAATACATATAAACTTCATAAAGCTGTCTGTAAGCCACCTGTTGCATGAACGCCGGGCACCGGGTCTGAGGGACTGACCTTGGAGCGCTCAGCCGCGGTGGAGGAGAGCGCGACCAGCGTCATCACGCCGGGCCAGTAGGCGCCGAAGCCGCCGGACAGACCGAAGACAACCCCCGCGCCGAACATCACCTCCAGCGGGAGCCGGACGACGACCACCAGGAGCAGGGCGAGACTCAGCAGCACGTACCCGACCAGCGGCACCGCGATGGGGACTCTCCTCCAGCCGCGGTCGCCCAGCCTGGCCAAGATCAGCGCGGGCAAGATGGGGACCAGCCGGACGATGAGGTTGTAGGTCATGTAGAAGTCCGTCATGGCTCTCTGCTGGCTGGCCTCCACGGAGAGGTGGGCGTCCGGGTAGCTGGCGTTCACACAGCGGTCCTTGACCACCATCTGCAGGGCGGTGGCGAAGAGAGAGCTGCCCAGCTGCTCCAGCACCAGAGTGGGCTCGATCCTCCGGAGCACCGCGAAGGCGCTTTGACACAGGCTCGGCGTGACCATGGTGAGACGTTCACTGACCGCCTTCTGGAGGACTTCCTCGTTCAGCCGAAATCGTTCTGATACTGGCGTCGCCACGAGTCATGTAGTGTGTGGCAATTAAACACACGCTAGGACACACTCCTTCCTCCTCGTCACCAAAACGGAGAAGTGGAGATTTCGGAAAGCACCCTGCGCGATGACATGATGTATGTTGGAGTTAATCCAACACAGGCCTCCACTGTTCTGTTTACATAAAGACAAGCATGTGTTTTTTGCTGTGTTTTGTTTTTAAAAGTTAGGAAACTAATATCTTACTGAACTGGATAATGCCACCAAAGAGAAAGTCACATACGGTAATCGTATATACTGTTGAGTTGTAGTGGATTTGATATACACGTGCATAGGTAAATGAGAGTCTGTTTTGAATTAATACATAAAGATAAGATAATTAATGAGGGATATTATGAGGAATATTCTGAAGAATTTTATTAAGAAAACATATGCGTATGATCACTGTATTATTAACTGTAATGTGGATTGTAAGACGTTTTATGGTTGTCCTAATAATAGGATGACTCGAGTATGAATGAAATGTATTGGTTCTGGTCACAGTAGGTTTCTCGGGAGAGATCGTTAAAAATGGCAGTTTCTGGGCGGAAGAAGCTTTTATTCTGAAGGCAGGCTAATAGGTTTTATTCTGAAGGGGAACTTCCTGTCCTTGACCGGAAGTGTGAGCTTTAACCCCGCCAATTTATCGATTGGTTTAGCGAACAGAATGGCGGCATTCTTTGAAGTGGCCAATGGAACTAACCCTCAGGTGTGAACCTCATGTCTTATTCGCTGGTCAGCAGCATGCTGTGTCTCTGAAAGGTATTTGCATGAATACCTCCACTAACCAATGGGAGCTTAGCTCAGCGAATGGACTGCGAATAAAACTAATTGTGAGACGCGATTTTGGTCTCTTGCGTGGTGACGTCAGACAGAAACTGTTGGCTACGTCAGGAGCGCTCGAGGAGAAGCGCTCAGCCAGTAGACTGTGGAAGCGGAATCACGTGAGCGCGTCCGGTCCGGACCATGTATGTACTTGATGATCCTTGTTTGTTATGATTAAATACTTTTGATTGTATATCTCTGGCTTCGGGACTACTTCTTCCAAGCACCGGGTAGCTCGAGATTCTTCTGAACTTTTACAATACCCAGGCGACAAAAATATATACTTTAATGTATTTAAACTATACTTAAAATGTCAAAAGTATATTGCAAATATACTATCAAAGAAGTGTACTTTCTGCAAATATATAAAAAGTATGCCATTCACCTATTTTAAAAAAAGTATACTTTTAACACACTTTAAAATAATTGTACTGTAGTATACTTTCAAGAAATATATTATGAGAAAAATATACTTTAAGTGTACGTTCTGTGCAATTACTTAAATGTACTTCTTTGAACTTTGTTTTCGAACATATTTTCAAATATGCTCTAAATTAGCATTGAAACAATGTATTTAAAGCACATTTGATGAATATATTTTTGTAATTAGTAAGTAAACTTATTCATGCTATTATTTTTATATATTAATTATGTTATAAATAAATATGCTAAGTATATTTAATCTTAGGATACTTGAAGCCCTACTAATCATAAGTATACTTAAAGTGTGTTATTTTGGAACAACTAATTTTGTACTTAATATATTTAAGTAGTATTTTAATAGTATTTAAGTACAATTTGAAGTATATTTTAATATATCTTTTGTGCTAAATTGGGACCACTTAAAGTATACTTAGTATACTAAGTACATGACTGTGTATGTGCTAATATGCATGCTGATAGTTCATATATATAGTTCAGATATATATCTATATCTATAGATATAGATATATATCTATAGATATATAGCTTGTAGTTAATTGGCTGAGAATGCAAAACTACAACAATGGCTTTTAAAACCCGAATGAACCAGTCAGACACCCCACATTTACAGATTTTGTTTTTAATGAGAAAATATCCATAATATGTATCGTAGGTGTATAACCGCGAGCCTTACATGTGCTATAAAATAACAAAGCAGAGTATGAGCATACAAGTGGTTAACATAGGAACAGAGGTTATACTGTATAATAGGATTCCTTTATCACACACACACACACACACACACAGGCAGTGGAAGTCCCACACTGAAGCTCAGGTGCTTCTTCAGGCCCAAACAAGCTACCAGCATTTAAAATGATAAATAAATCATCTCATTCAAACAACAAGAGCATCATAATCATCAAAATAATAAATCACACAATTAGAACTCCTCTGCTACGATGTCATCACCGTTTCAAAAGCGTTATAGTGTAGCTGATTCAAACTCTAAAGGAGTTAGGGGTTCGATGGTGTCCTATTAAAAGGTGACATGAGGACAGTGCTTACAGTAATGCAGTTTTACACGGTGTCGCAGCAGCCACAGTAAACTATGGAGGAAGTCACCGCGAAAAGAATATCCTCTGGCCCAAAAGATCTCGAAATGTCAGTTCAAGCTCCTCTGGAATGGAACATCTCTCACATGGTGGTGCGTTGTGTTTGTCCTTTGACTCGTGTGCTAAAAAGATTCTCATCTCAGCGTCAGCTCACACCATCTGCTGGACCGCAATAACACCTCCGTCTCATTCAATGGGACAGTAGTCCTTTAAATACCATTTAATATACAATATTACCGCGCGCATGTGTCGAGAAGAGCCAGGAGGATTCTCTGGAACCAACGTGTTTTTGTTTTTTGGGGTTTCAGGGGGGAAAATGGACACGTCCCACACTTCTTCTGGTCTACGTTTCCCTCAGAGAACATATTAAAATAGATAATTAAATAGAGTCAGATAAGTTGCACTCCGGATGGGACTGTCACAATAAATATAGTAGAGTCCTTATTGCCAAGGGGTCAGCATGTGTCCCGCACTCCTTTATTTTTTGTGCAAGTTTACCTCAGGTTTAATTATATAGATTTTCAGTGTGTGTTTGTGAGCAAAACCCCCCCAAAAAAAGGTCATTTTCTGTGTGAAGGGCACTTGGTTCAACGGGGGAAATCTTTCTCACCAGCCTGACAAAAACAAATCTCCCAAGGCCTCGGTAAACAAGCCAACAGAGACCGGGAGGTTGAATCCTTTTGCTCTGCTTTTTATTTTATTTTAAGTGGTTCAAAAAAAGCCATGTTGACACATTTCTACCAATAATCATATCATTTTTTTCGAAAGCCGAGCGCTGCGCTCTGATTGGTTGCTACACTCGCAAACGTGTTGCAGTTACTTTGTGTCCACCTAACAAAACAGGAAATCACATCGTCTCGCCAAAATCAACGCTCACGATATATATTCAGTATTAAGAAAAAGAATTCCAGGAGTGTCATGTCATGCGCACAACTAGCATGCGTTAAATATATTTTAAAAGCATAAGCTCTCGAAGTAACGGCGTTCGGTTTTGGTATAACAACATTATATAAAAAAAAGCTCTTTTTCAATCATTTTCATCAAACTTTATCCTCAGCTAAGAAAGGTGTAGTAGATACAATCTCAACACACATGTTAATATATCAAATGCACAGTCCTACCTCAGTATAAGACATGAAACAACTGCTCACATCATAAATCACAGGCCGACGTAGCGAGCGAATGTAAAATAAGTGATTTTGTAAAATATAAAAAACGCGACCCAGCCCTTTAATTAATACACACACTTTCAGTCAGCTCCCCTCGTCCCCGTCCGTCCGTCACTGAGTAGACGTGAAGTCGCTGAAGAATATATTTATTTCATTGACAGACTTTCGCTCTAACGTGGTTGTGTATTTGCCTCTAAAGTCTCCTGAAACGGCAGCAATACGGAACAGGAGATGAAATGCATCATTCCAACAATCTACTGACGGTCTAAGGCAGAGTTGAACCGCGGCGCTAGTTTTTCAAATGTTTCTCTCCAGCATTCAACAGTTCAAGGACGTGTGTGTGTGTGTGTGTGTGTGTGTGTGTGTGTGTGTGTTCAATCTGTACTGTGGCACGGCGAGATGCAGAAGATAAACCTTCTCGGGCTCAGAAGGTGATGCTTCAGGTCCCACTTGATTCGGTGTCTGGAGACCGTCTCGGCCTTTCACTGCAGCGTCATCGAATTATTCTGAGATTACAAAAATTAGGCTTTTGATTTTCTTTTCTCCTTTTCCTCAGAGACGTTTCTTGAAAGCCACAATGCACACGCTTGCTCGTCTCTCCACACATTTTTAAGATGACTCTGGGTTAATCGTCAACTTTTTCATCAACAATTTAAATAAAGACAATTACAGGTTGAACGGAAATCCTATGAATATTTAAGTCATTCAGCGTCTACCAACTAGTAAAAACCTTTAATAATAAAATACACCTCTGAAGAGCGCTCTTTAACCACCATGAAACCCTTTCAAAGTGTCTCTTTCGCCACTGACCTTTTTTTCTTCTTCTCCAAACTCACCTCAACACCTCAAATGTCTCTCACATGCTCGGTCATCTAACATACTGTTGGCCTTCAATCCTCAGGTCCCAAAAGAACCGCAACTCGGTGCACTAGTCCCATTGGTGGAGCCAGCGGGTCATGTGATCAACCAGAATACTAGGAGTAAAATAAATACTGTTTCCTTTCCCTGTCTGCGCTGCATTTTTCCCTAAGTCTCATCATCCTCTTCTTCCTCCACCTTTCCACTCAGTCCCTTAACTGTCTCTGAGAGGAGCCGTTTACTCCTCCTCCTCTTCTTCCTCCTCTTCCCCCTCCTCCTCTTCTCCCTCGTTGGCGTAGATACCGGCTTCCCACTTCCGTGCCATGTCGCTTTTCCTCCTGGTGACGCGGGTGGCCTCCAGAACCTGTGGATAAAAAACACAATCCGACAGATGCGAACACCGTCAGAGCAACAAAACGGTCAGAATGAGAATGAAAACACCCATGCTTTTATTATTTTTTTTTACCAGCCTCAAGAGAAGTAACGGCAACACAATCACAAAAAGAAAACACACCACCGTGACTTTAATGTGGCATGCGATGTGTATCAAAGACTGAGGGAGCGCTTGGTTAAACCATCCCGCGGGACAGGAGTCCCTGAGTTGTATCCATTCAAATAAACCACCGAGATGAAGCGCGCCTGCAGTGTTTGACAATAAGTCATTTTGCTCCATTTTAGGGGAAGTGTCATGCTTCAACACCAGATTTGTTTTATGCTTCATCGTCCCTCGACACACACTCATGCCAAGACACACAAATCCACACACACAGTTACAAACACATTAGCACACAAAGGTGAAGTAGATTGTGGGGAGCAAATGATGGATACTTCAATATTTTCAAATAGCTGAGGCCTACCTCAGCTTTTACTTGAGTAGTAATGCTTATGCTTGTATATGACCTACATAGACATCCACCGCATGTTACAACTCAGAAAAGCATTTTTTGTATTGTTTTACCTGTTATTACAGTTCAATTATAATTATATTTGTGAACAATATCATTACCATTATTAATGTGTTGTAGGGGACACAAATGGGGGGGTGGGGGCAAACACATGCAGCATCAATACCACAGAGCTGAATAATAATGCAGTGAGACCACAAGCAGACCTGGGATCAGATATACAATTTTTTCTTTGTTGGTTTCCTTCACGGAATCCTTCCTGTCTAGCATTTCTAACTAAAATAATACATCCCCGTCCCGTTGATCTGGACCACTTTCATATCCGGGAGTGAAGCGGCATACTTTGTGTTTTATCGTTGTACGTTGAGCTACAACGTTGTGCATATTTAATGCAGAACAAGAACAGAGATAACCCCCGTAAAAAACAATGGCTTTATGATCTTTGCCGTGAATAATCAGTTCCTTCAGTTAAATGTGATACAATGGTAGGAACCAAGGCATCCCAATCCATAAAAAAAATAAACATAATACTCTTCACCCAGAACAGAAGTAGTCCAAATACACACTGGAATGTATTCGTCTTTCTAAAAGTTCTTATTTGTCGTCTGTCCTAGGTCTGAGAGTCAAGGCCGTTTATGGAGTGAACCCGTTTTTCGGTGAGACGGTTACCTCAGTGGTCACTTCGTTAACCAGCAACAGACGAGCATACTGACCGACCAGCAGGAGAGAAGCAATAGTAAACATAGTCAAAAACATGTGATGTCATCAGGGATAAACAATAACAACATCAGCAACAGCAACAACAACAAAGGTGGCAACAACATCCCCGCTGCATGTTCAAGATAGATTATGTTATCGATCTTGACAAATGCCAAAAGACAACAAACTAGTTAACGCTTGTTTTCGCAATAAATGACCTTCTTCTTCTCAAGAGAGACAGAATTTCTTAATAGTGACACACCGCCAGATGTATCCGGCATGAAAGGACGTATTCAGATACGAGATATTAAAGAAAGATGGATACAGGACAGAAACCCCTTCAGCATCTGAGTATTACTTTCAATTTCATTTCCTGTTTCTGGCTGGGAAGTTCCCTCTGATGTCATAAGCTCCTGCCAACGTACGACTAACCAACTAATGCCGTTTCTCCCGGTTCAACTTACACTGTTGTCCTCGAGTTTCTCCTTCCTCTTCACTTTGTGTGTTTCATAGTCCTCCATGAGCGTCTGCATGAAGTTCTTGGGTCGCCCTCCAGAGTCCTCGCTGCCGGCGTCAGACAGGGCTCCCTCTGAGGGTGAGGGCGAGACGGGCGGCGCAGGTCGAACCTTCTCGATCTTTCCTGCACGCCACAGGAAAAACACACGTGGAGTTTTACAGGTTTATTAAATAAACACGATCACACCAAGCACGAGTGCTACGGAAGCACCCTAACGTGCTGCAACAACAACAACAACGACAACGTCCTCGTGCACGGGCTCTGGCGCCCTGGTAACGGAACGCGGTCGTGACTAACCTGGCGCCGTCCTCGCCGTCAGTGTGAGTCTCGCCGGCAGGCTGTTGCTCTTCATCTTATCTGCTGGGGAAATCTTGGTTTGCCGCACCCCCGATCTCACGGGCCCGAGGCTGTTGCCGGAGGAGTTGCTGGGGCGGACAATGACGACCGGCTTCTCCTCCCTCTGTTTCTTCAGCTCCTCCTCCCTCTCCTGAGCTGCTCGGATCTCCTCTTCGATCATGGACAACGTTCGCTGCTTCTTGGAGCGCAGGCGGAAGGGGCCGCTGGCCGCGTCCACCTCGGGGCCCCGCGCCGCTGCCGCTGTGCTGCGCAGTTCAGCGGCCTCCGAGTATTTACTGAAGTAGCTGAACTCGGGTTTCTCCGGGCTCGGAGGAGAAGGGGGACGGTAGACTGGGGTTGGCCTGGGAACTGGAGCGGCCGAGGAGGAGGCGGGTGCCTGCGCCGGAGACGGGGCCGAGGAGGCCAGTGCTCTGGCGTAGGAGGACTGGATTTTGATCCTGGGGCCTCCGTTTTTGGGCCTCTGTGGTGGCGAGACGGGCTGAGAAGGGGGCGGAGAAGGCGTCTGCAGCTGTGGCCGCCGGGCTGGACTGGAGGGCTGCTGCTGCAGAGCGTGTTGTGATTCTGGAGGCCATCCGTCTGGCTGAGGGGACACGTTGGATGGAGCCGGACTGGAGGACACAGGTGATTGGAGACTGGGAGCTCCACCAGAAGACACAGGGGACGAAGAAACTGGCACTGGGCTACTTGTTGAAGTCGAGGATGGAGATACAGGGGTGCTCAGTTGTGAAGAATTCAACTCGGACGGCTGCCACTCGTCTCCGTCCTGGGCTGCCAGGGCATTTTGGATGGCATTTTGGACAAGTACCCCTGCGTGGTACTCCAGCTCGTCTTCTGTTGGACTGCCACTGGTCAGCCCGTTCACTGGCGTGGTGGGCTGGGGGGTGGGCGGTGACACCGGGGTGAGTGGCAGTGGGGTGGGCGGTAGCGAAGCCCCACTGTCAGAAATATTATCCAAGCTGAACAGAGTCGTGTCCTGAGAGCGGACAGACAACTCGTCTAATCCCGAGTCAGACTCCTCTGGGTGAAACCCCGGGTAGAAAGGGCTCTTCCTTTCCTCCTCGTCAGGCAGGATTGTCATTACAGCTCGTGCACAGGTAAATTCGGTTGCAATTCCTTCATCAGACCAGGTCATGTGGCTCTCCCCGGTTTCCGCCACAATGTCACCGCTCCCCTGGCTGCCCCTGGTTATGGATTTTGAAAAGGGCTTGGCAGAATACATGTGAGGAGCCACGTCCCTCTTGGTCGCATCCCCTTGCAGAAACTGCTTTCTGGCAGATGAGAAGTTGATCTGATCCTCCAGAATCTCCTCCTTCCTGTTTATCTCTGGGTCAAAGGTCACCATTGTGGGAGGACCTGAAACCTGGGGCTGAAAATAGAGATGGGAGGACAGAAAAGAGAGGTGAGACGGAAATATAACAACCAGGTTGCCCCTCAAAATCTAATGAATCATCAACATATCCCACATCACTAGTCCTATGTGTGTCTGTGTGTGTGTGTGTGCGTGTGTGTGTGTTACCTGTGTGTACGTGTAAGTGTGACTCTGTTTCTGCTGTTTCCTCTCTTGGTATTTCTTCAGAGACTCGAGCTGATCTGCCTCCAGCTGTTTTTCCAAAGGAACCTTGAATGAATTAATGAACCAAATAAACAATCAGTCAGTTTGTCAGGAAGTTAAAAAAAAAAAAAAAAAAGATCAAAAGGGGAGGCTACCTCCTCAGGAGGGTTCCACCAGCGCTTGGCGATCCCGGGGTTTTTCTTCACGGCCTGGTCTTTGATCAGCTCCTGGCGCTCACGCTCCAGCTCCTGAACCTGAGAATGGGAAAAGACAAAGATACATTTGCATATTTAGACGGTCCGTACAGTCCTATGAGGCCTGTTCGAGTCCTGCTGGCAGTTATACACCAATCAGTTGTGTTGCCCTCCATTTCAACACTCTGGAAGTTTCTTAAAAGTCTTATTTTGCTGACCAAGAACAAAATATACATAAAAGTTCAGCTATGAAGGCATTTTTTTCCCTCTTCAAGATAAAATGGTTATAATAAAAAGGAGGACTCATTGTAGGCAAGGATTGATACTTAATACTAATAATCCTTCATTTGAAGCTTGCTTTGCAGATAAGACTTGTTGACTTGTCCCTGCCTCACTCTAAAAGTTGTATTTTAATTAAATAAGTCAACTTTAGTGCTTGCTCACAATATGTTAATTTGGCCAGACTTACTTAGGAATACTGTAATGTTGTTTTCTTTACAAGTCTTCCTCAGAACTCTTATTTCTTAACTCTTTTTATTCACAATAGCGTCGCTGCTGTTGTTTTTGCTACTGTGTGTCTGTTGCAGCTGATACATAATCTAACAGCCGCTTACCTCCCCTGAGGGTCGCCTCCTCGTCACCCTGACCTGCTGCTCCTCTCCGGGGGTGAAGAGTTTCGATGGCCGCTTCTCCTCCTGAAACGCTCTCAGCTCAAACTTGGCCCTGCCGCTCCCCGACTCCTCCCCCTGCACGTGGCCGTTGGTCCTCAAGGCGACGTCCTCCTGGTGGAGGAACGTGGTTTGTCTCAGGCCCTCCACGGCAATCGATTGGTGATCGACGGGAGAGGAGGCCGACACGCAGACGGAAGGAGAGTTCCCATCGATGGTGATCGGCTTGGCGTGTTCGGATGGCGAGGAGTTCCCGTTGGTGGGTGTTTCTGAGGCGGCGTCTAAAACCTGGTCCAAGTAGCGGATCTCCTGTAGACACACAACACACAATGAAAGTGCTGTTGTGGACAACTGCTGTACGATAATGTTCATGCCTCATATATATTATTATATTATGGGGAACAAGGCAGATGACGTGATGAGCCATACAACCATAAAGTATATCATGATACTTGTATCATAGTAATTGACAATAAACATAGATTACTGGACATTAAATGCATATTTATAGTGACAGAAAAATGGAGTCTAATGTTTTACTGGCACAACCAACACAAGCAAGCAGTTTTTCACTATTTCTTTTCCGGTAAATTAAAACACATTTTAAATATCGTCCTAAAATATTAATCTTATCAAAATAAATAGATACATTTTGGCCTCATCCTATGAAACTCTGATAGGTCCAACTGACGTGGAATTATGGTCTAGGTTAATAAAATGAAGGGCAATTGAGGTCAAAACAATGACAGACTGACTGAATTTTCAGAATTAGTCAATTCATTTTTTCAGACAAATGTATTGTTTAAACACATTTTATTTATAATATACAAATTGAAGTTTATGTGCATGTTAGTAGAAACAAATGGGAGCAGTTCAACGTTGTGTGTGTTGATAAATAAAATGAATAAAAACAAAGAAACTGAATTTGAGCTGGGTCTTGCTCAGAACACCTGCATACCTGCGCCACCTCGCTGTCGGGAGTCTCTACTTTCACACCGACTGCATTGTGAGCTCGGTTACTGGGGCTGTTGAGGCAGCCATGTTGGATCTGCTGGCTCTCCAGTTCCATGTTGGCAGGCCTGTCAGTGATAACGCTGACCGATTCCTGGAAACTGACGCTCTTCAAGGCCCGCTCTCTTGGTGTCGCATCACTGACATCCTCGGCTGCCCGCCACAATTTCTGTGTTGACAAAAGAAAAAAAAACGAAAGCCACAAGGTTCAGAGAAAGAGAGTACAGTGTATGAACACTGTATTTTGGAGAGGCGATACACTGTATGATCACTTCAATAAAAACGATGTTTGCTACTTTTCTCAGAGCTCAGACTCTTCCTCATCTCCAAAAAACACAAGTCTGTCCGTCTGCATTGCAGTAGTACTGACTGGTTCCCACCACTAGAGGGCACCAACTCCCATTCTGCTGCTTTCGGTCAGAACAGACACAAAACAATCGTACTGAAAGCACTTTGTTTAAAGAACTTTTATGCACCGTTATGTGCCTGAATCAGTGAGCTGAATATCTGGCATATGTATGGAAGAGAGAACAAAAAAAGGTGTGAGGTATCTTGAGTCATACGTATTCTGCATTCGGTTTGTCTGAAGTGCATCACTGGAGAGGGAGTCGCCGGTTACTCCAGGTTCTGCAGCTTTAAAGATATTTTCATATTAATAGCGCCACGTTACACACATTCACTCGCTGGACATCAGCTGTTCACAGGGTCCCTGGTGTGTCTTTGGATGAGGTGCCTCACTCAAGGCCTCAGCATCTGTAGTTGTTATGAGAGATATCTTCCAAAACCCAAATGCCCCTGCTGACTTCGTCACACAGCCTGTTGTATAAATGCTAGATGACAAAAGAGGTTGTCAAAATGTAATGAAATGTCGCAACGAATACATTATGAACCAACACGCGTACGTTCATTACAAGTGGAACACTTTTATCCAGCGATGTAATTATAATGTTTGACGAATAACAGACACTCAACGTAGTTATTGAGTCATCACTGTCACACCCGTATGGAGCAATAAGGTGGGACATTGGACTTAAAATAATAATACAATAATACAAACGTATACGCTCCAGCCACATAAAATGACTCGTCGAGTGTGGCAGACGTTTCCCCGACAGTGTGATTAATCCAGGGAAGAAATGTAAAAACAGGGGCTGAGTGTTAGAGGACACGTCGGTGGACACATGGGCATTCGGGGATGACACCCTGTGACCTTCTGTTTGTGTGACCCATCCATCTGACACATTCCTCACCCACAGTTAGCAAGGAGCTACATTTACACACTCCTGTCTTTACTGCCCTTCTTGTTTCTCCAGAGGCCGCTAACAAATACTCTATTGGCTTCCTTGTTTTACTGCCCTGTGCCAAGTACACCTCTATTCCAAAAGGTGTGTTTACTTCCACGAGGGGTTGTTGACACCTGCATTTGTAACATGTGAGAGAGAGTGTATGTGTGTGTGTGTGTGTGTAGGGATTTAATGAGGACCACTTAAGTGAATTGGTCCACTGTTCAGATAAAGCACACAGCCATAAGGAGGAAGTGTTTGCTTTGAACCCACTCTTAGACTTAAAGACTCGGACGCTACCCGGCTGCCATTTAATGATATGCGTGGACAATTCCCACCGACGTGAACCCTCTGTCTACATGAGGCGATTCCGCAGAAATCCGAGGCAGATTTTGGTCAGACTTAGTATCGCACACAAAGAGTGCGTTCTAGCCTCTAAGATGGATCATTTTCTTTTCTTTCTCTACCCCTCTCGTTCTATTCGCTCCCTTTCAATTCATTGGTCCTCATCATCTCTCCTGAATCCGCTCAGCGGCTCTTTTCTTTCCTATCTTGCTTCCTCGGTCCTCTCGGGGATTGTTAGAGTGAAGTCACATGGTGGATTATGAAAAAAAGGAAGAAAAGGAGCCCCGTCTTGTGTGTACTGAAGGAACCCTCTGCTCTCCATTGTTTTCTTCGGTCCTCTCTCCCCCGCCCTCCTATCCTCATGTGTCCTGTTTCTACTGAGTGAAAAAAATGCATTTTGGCTCAGTCATGCTTATGCTGTCTCATAAAGTGTGTGACTACATTCAAGTCAGAATAAACACAATCTCTTAAAGGAACACCTCACACATTTCCAAGCCTGTTTTGTATGAACTTTGAATGCAAATCGACATCTGTTTTGCTACTCTGCATCGAAAGGGAAAGACAAAAAAAACAACACTTTGATGCAGATATTTCTCCATGACTGACAGGTGGTCTACAGGAGCTGTGGCGCTGTACTTTGAACTGAATGTTATTATCATGCTCACAATGCTATAGTGATGATCCCAACCGAGCGGAACGTTTGCAAAGATAACATCTCAGTTCCGTGTGTTAGTGTGCTAACATTTGCTCATTAGTACTAAACACAATGTCATTAGTTTTGCAGTTTTGGTCATAAACCAAAACAAAGATCCAAATTGAATTTTCGATCTAATCTAAACCAAAAGTTGAAGGTGTGTACTGTAGGATGCGACGGCATTTAGCATTGAGATTGCAGGTTGCAACCAACTAAAACTTCTCCTGTGTGCCAAGCATGAAGGACGATAAAGATGGCCGACGCTAATTTCTAGCCAGTGTTTGGTGTGTCTGTTTTTGGGCTACCGTAAAAACATGGCGGCCGGCTATGTGTAATTTTAAGGGAATTGTACACGAATGAAAACATAATAATATAAAGATATAATATTCCATTTCTGCCAATAGAGCCTCCTACTACACTGTTCCTTTAAGAGATGAGCTTAACATTAACGCGTGTCCCAAATGTTACAGCAATACATTCATTGAATGTTAGCCACAACTTTAACTTCAGTGACTGCAATTCTTTGTTTGACCACACCATCTATGATATTACAGACATGTTTAAACTACACTCATCTTTTCCCTCATCTCCAGTTTCTTGGTTTTCTTCACACTCTCCAACACCCAAATCATTTTTTCACCCAGTTAATGATATTAGCGACCATGCGAGGACCAGGTGTCACTTCTATTTACACGCTCACACAGACGAGGTCTTCTATCTTGTCGCATTTGACCCATACTGCACGTGTATGTGCGCGCGTGTGCATGAATGCGAGCGTGCGTGTGTGTGTGTGTGGGTCTGAGTGGAGGATTGTGTGTCCAGCAGGCAGGACAGTACTGAGGGGGAGGATATCCCATTAGTGCCTCAGGGAAACAGTACTATAGTACAGGAATGTCTCATATGCAATGATATTCTGTTACACACCAACACACAAGAAAAGGAGTGTGTGTGTGCGCATGTGTGTGTGTGTGTGTGTGACTGTAGCAGTGCATGCCGGTGTGAGCGTGGTCTTTCAAGTGTGTGTCTTTGTATCAGAGGTGTGTATTCACGTGTGTGTTTCTGATTCTCCTTGAGGTGAACTCACATTCCAGGCATAACTGGCTGTCCTCAAGACTCGGATGAGGGACATTGTACACCCGGCAAGAAGCAAATTGTGTGTGTGTGTGTGTGTGTGTGTGTGTGTGTGTGTCTGTGTGTAAGAGTGTATTTTTGAGAAAAAGAAAAGTCAAGTGAAAAAGTTGGTTTCTTTCAATGTCTGAAAACACCAGAACGTCACATGAATTTGGAAATGGTGTAAATAGTCGTAGCAGTTGTGTTGTGGTTTCGGCTTATTCCAAAAAAGGATGGGAAGTTCAGAAATATCCGTCAAATCGTTTTCACCAGTCTTGCCTAATAAATGGATCTATTTTAGGGTTAGAGATTTTAATATGCATTAAGCGGGTTCATGTTTGGGTAACGAGTCATGGTCAGATTAGAACAAAGGGTAATGTTGAGGGTGATTAGGGTTATTAAGATATTGTAATATGGCTTGGATTAGTTGTGAAAAATAAGATTAGGTTGATCAAAAATAAACCAAAGGAGGGTTAGGGTTAGGGTTACCTCCTTTGGTTCAAATACAAACCAAAGGAGGTAAATATAAACTGGGAGTCCGGAGGTTAACATTACAAGGGGCGGAAATCAATGGAAAGTCGTGACGAGTAAAATGACTCAATTATGAGTCTCTCTGAGTCAGCTTTTACTGTTTTATATGCTCTGTCTGTCGCCATTCCCATCACATCTGGAAATGCTTACCCTCTGACTGGGATGCACACAAATCACACACGCACACGCACACGCACACACACACACACACACACACACACACACACGCACACACACACACTAATAACATACACATTCGGCTGCATGCCTGAGAGGCTGTGAGAGTTTACCAGATTAAATGAAATTAGATGAAAACCCTAATACTCCCCAACGAGAAGTAAACACACAACCTTAACGTCTCTCGCAAACAAATTATTAATATAGCGACCCACTCTTTTAACACACACTGTGGGGCAGAACACATGGTAAAAAAAAAAAAGAAAAAAAAGATAACAAAACGAAAGCCTGATGATGTACGTCCTCAAACACACTTGCTCTCCCACTGAGCTCCTGTGTAACCCGGTTCCCAGCTCCGTTTCCTGGCTAAATATGATCCTGTATGGTAACCGGAGCCCGCTGCTGGTTTAGCATGGCGTTCTCAGGTCCCAGCAGCCTGGATTGTGAACCCAGGCCAAACGGCGCTATCTGGTTCTTATTCATGATGTCAGTCTCCGCTTAAGACAGTTTGGAGGTGTTGACCTGGAGTGGTGGAGGTACGTCATTGGCAAACTAAACGTGGCTGACAAAGAGTTGGGGAAGTGCCAGTTGCTATTCCTATACTTCCTAATCTCTTCCCTCGCGGTATGCCAGTTCCTGTTGGTCGTCTGGAGCTAACATTTCATGTATTGTCAGCAGTTTGTAAAATAAATGTGGGGTTCTCATAGAATAAACTCACATGTATCAGAGGGTTAGGGTTAGTACTCACCTGCTGCTCTTACACTTAGTCGATTTCAGTTATATCTGTAAATCCACGGTGTGCTTTTTAAAAACAAGCTTCCTTCCTTTTTATATTTCTATCAATAACTTCTCCCATCCGTGTCTGCGACTTCTTCGAATACGCTTTATCTGTTTTTCCTATTTAGCTCTGTTCACCTCAGTCCAGCCTTGGTCAGTCCCGTTCCAGATAGTGGGACTGCCGTACTTTTTCCTGGCCAAGCCTTTTCCTCCTCTTCTTCTCCTCCTTTTCCTCCCCTCCCGTCTCTTTCCTCTCCTCCACAAAGCCTCTCCTTTCTCAGTAACATTCCTGCCGACGGCTCAGTAAGCTGTGATGTCATGGGCTAAACGTATGTGTGTGTGTGTGTGTGTGTGTGTATCCAGATGCCCACACTCACAAAGACCCCTTCTGTGCAGGCCGTCGTACAAACACACACACACACACACACACACACACACACACCAAAAACATCCACCCTGTGGCTCCCCGCTCCTCCTTTCCTGTGTAAGACCGAGCCCTCTCTTTCCCCGCTCCACGCCTATGTCGCTCGCCCACTTTCCCCTCGACCTACAGCTCCTTTCAAACTCAGAGGTGACGGAGAGGCAGGCAGAGGGGCGATGATGAAGAGATGATGACTGAAGACCGAGGGAGGAGGTGATAAGGGGGGGTAATGGTATTTACCTCTGTCATCATCAGCATGGGCTGAAGGTTAGAGTGATGGACCAGTTGTATTCACCTATTAATAAAAAGTACAGAAAACCCACTGCCTCTTCAAGTTTTTCATAATTCGTGCTTCTGTATGTAACAGGCCGGTCTTAATGCTGTGTCGGAGGCTTGTGCATCCTGAGAAAATCAAACTTAATGGAAGAAAAAACTAGCCTAAAACTATAATCACCGGAAACTTCAAAATAAACACACAAAAAAAACGTTGACGTCTCATTCTACTCGTCTGTATTGGTGGTGGTGGTGTGTTTGTGTGTGTGTGTGTATGTGTGAGCTGTGTACCTGACAGGTCACAGGATCGGACCAGTGGAAACTAGAGCGGACCCGAGTCACGGTTCACTTTCTCTTCTCACTAGCGCTACATCGAGACGCACTGGAAACACTTTCCTCCAGTTTACGAGGGCAATTAGCAATATTGTGTCTGCTAGATGACGGAGGATGACGCCGCGAGAGAGGTACCGATGTCAGAATGCATTTCAGAGATTACTGCGGTGAAGACTCATTTTGAAAAGCCAGATAAGGAAAATGACAACGCAGTTTTACTGAAGTATTTGACAGAATGATATATTTCCTGTTCCCTGGGCATCTCTTTTGCTCTCGTTAGCTCGTTGCCTCCTCACTACTATGAAAGATTGACCTTGTGTCAGCGACAATAAACAAAACCAGGTGGTTTACACACGGAGGGACACTGGCCCCAAAAAGCAGTCAATCAATGTCTTCTTTAAATACTAGGGTGGAATATCACGTTTTTCCAAAATGGCGCGCCGAAAATATTTCTTGTTACTTTTAGGTCTTTTAACTTAACTTGAGCTGTAATACCCTTGACATGAATAATTTCAATCGGGGTCACGTTTGAAACAACAGGGTGGTCCAGAGGTCACTGAGGTTATCTTTGCGTTAGCGTGTGCCCATGAACAGCTGTGCATCGTGTCAGTCTGACAAACGGGAGCTGTCCCTGCGAACTAACTGTCTGGAAGAAACGTTCAATTAAATGTGAGCTTTGCTTCTCAAGCTAATTTCTAACGCCCCGTCCCTTTTCAGTGTCCCTGTTTTTAAAAGTTCCCAGGCTAGATATAACTCTGAGTCGTACGATGAAGAGAAATCGGTCACAGGAAATAGGGACACTAACACAATTATTGCATATATGGACTGGGGAGTTCAATCCCTGGATGGGTTGTAACCCACAGAGAGACTTGTGATGGTCGTCATAGTGATCGCTGGTGATTTAGCTTAACGACTACAGTGTCCGGTAAGGGACCAAGCTGTGAAAAGAGGCATTGTTTTTTAAAAGGAAAAGACAAGAGGAAAAAGAAACTATGTAGGACTATGTATTCATGTGTGTGTGTCCACATGTGATCGCATGCATCTGGGTCAACGCTAGTCAATAAAGTGTAGTGCCCAGAGCAGTCTTATATCACGGAAGTTGACCATGATTGATCTGAAACTAAATTAATGACACAATTCACCACCGCACTGGACAGTACAAACACATAAAATGTCCACGTTCAGTCAGAAACCAGGTTTTCTCTTTCAATAATTAGGTCATGTCCTGCACGACTCGGCACGGCTCATTTTGCATACAAAGAGAAAGAATTCCAAATCCCACATACAGAGAAGAGAAGATATTATGCCTCCATGAATGTTGTCAGCATTCCCTTTAAAGCCTAAAGACGAAGCGTCTGCAAATGGCCATTTATCAATTTAGCCAAATATCCCCACTGCCGACATGGGATGAGCATTCTTAAGGCTTTTTAAAACTAGGTTTTGTTGTATAATTGGTGGTGAACACAATTTTCCAATGTGATAAAATAGAAGTATTAAATTGAGTATTTGTAAGTGTTACGAGTCTTAAAATGCAGCACGGTGCAACATTCTGCCTCAACTATTTAGAAACAGATTTTTGTAAATATTTAAGCGACATTTCCAGAAAGGGTTCATTATGACGTCTTGAGATGAGGTGAAGAGTGTCAATCATCTTTGGTACAGACTAACTGATACAACGTTTGCCTCAAGCAAGTTTAACCATAAACAATGTGGGCTTTTCCACGACGTGAGATCCTCTAAAAATGGATCCCTTCTCCCATAAAAGCTGCCAATTGCTCCGGCCAGCAGTGACTGCAGTGAAGGGTAACACCCTCTGAGATCCACTCAAGTCGTTGCTGGATAATGGAGATAGTCACAATGTATTTACAGAAGGGTGGTGGACACTTTAAAACAAATGATGCTGCAAAGTAAAAGGAAGCGACCGTTTTGATTAAAGCCTATCACAGCTCGCAGGTTATCTAAACAGGAAACCAGGAAGCTGCGCTAAGTTAGATCCATGGAAATGGCCCTCAGCGCAGGAAATACACCAACAACTTGAGGCCACCTGCACAAGAACCCGGTCACACACACACACACACACACACACACACACACACACACACACACACACACACACACTAATAATAATAACAGACTAAAAGTTCACTGGGGTCAACATTTGGCAAGACAAATAGTTTGAAAAACAACACCCGGATCAGCCGAGTCAATCCAAAATAGGCATATTAATAAAAAAGAGACAATGAAGGACTGTATTTTCTCTTTAATGTGTTTGGAAATTGACTTGTTTGCTTTTTAGTTTGACAATTTGACACATTTTAAACTAAAATATAGAAGACCCGGCCTTATCTAATGGTTTGAAAACCCACACAAGGGCTTCTGAGTGAATGGGTGACTGCCGAGCAGCCCAGCGTGAATAAAACAACGTCCGTCCACGTTTGAGCAGGGCCATGCAGGCCGTGACGGCCTATTGCAGCACTGCAAACGGATAACAATTAATGTTCACCTACCCAATGCCAGAGAGCTCCAAACAACACCCAGACTGGAATCATGCTCAGAAGCTCTTTTGAGTGTCACAGAGGAATGCGCTGCATGTCTGCACTCATGGCAGCTATTTGAGTCCCTTTTCCAACCCTCTCATGGCACCACTCACAGACCCCCTAAGACCCCTTCACGAAACAACAACAAAGGGCCCCGACAGGCGCTTCAGGGAGACTCTCGAGGCTGAATACTAATGCTATACGCTCCACACACACACACACACACACACACACACACACACACACACACACACACACACACACACACACACACACACACACGCACACACACTCACAGATGGAGGGCTCTTCTTAACAAGAAAGGTCTGTAGTGACCACTCTCGAAGTACAGGACGGAGAGCCAGATCAACAGTCCCGGCACAAGTGCAGGACTAACTGGGACAAAACACAGTGGAGCACTAACACTGAACAGCCATCCACTATTAGTTATTACCTGGACCGGGTCCAAGCATCAACTGAACTGGTTTCTTTAACTGGAGCTCAGATCTGTGTGTGTGTGCAACAATATTTCATACTGTGACAGCAGAACAAACTGTACTCTGCGTGGCTAGCTGCCCGGTGAAATGGTGCACTGTTTGAGTATTATAAGACAGTTAATGCACAGTGAGTCAGTCATTAAGGCCAAATGAAGCTCTGTTAAAGACCCTTATTGACAGCCCTACGTAGAGGGCATCTTCAGGGTTATTTATGGCTCAAAATGGGTCTTTAGGGGACGACTATGCAGTATGCAGAACATTAAGTACGCTCATCTTTGTACAGTGATGGCAATGTGTTACCTTATTTGACAGAAATGTGTGTTCTCCTGGTATTTCTGACCATTTGGTCAGGACGAGCCGTCTAACGTGGCTAAACATTGAGAGGAGAGTCAAAGACATTATATTTAAGTTTTTGTTCCGCATGTTCATCATTATTATTATTGACTATGAATCATTTTACTACGGGTAATTTACTGACAGCTGGAGAGCACTGATATGTATTAACTTCATTTGATTAGTATCCAGTCAACTAAATGGACCAGACATATTAAATGAGTGCCTGCAGCACTGTGACTCTGCATTAAACACAGCCTAGTATAAACTGTATAACATCCGTATTTAGGAATATTAGACAGCACTAGGGGTACATTTGTATTAGATTATTTTGAGAACCAAATGGCATTACATTTAAAATGGTATTTTGTGAAAAAACTAATCTTGCTGTCACACTAAAACCTTTCCTTGGTAATTGTTTTTTTAATGAACTTTCTGTTTAAATCCACTGCAGCTAAACTGAAAATAGCTCTCTCTGTCATGTTGACTGTGATCGTCTATGTTTGGTGGGAATAAAACAAATGTAACGACCAAATAACAAAACTGTTCCCTTCCCTTCCTCTGCCTCCCTTTCTCATGCAGCACTGTTAATTCAACAGGACACCTTTTTGTTTCATTTCTTATCACACACACACACACAAACACGCGCGCGGACACAGTAAATATAACATTTCAACGACCACCACCCTTTCAATGCACCCTACAGTGACTGATGGGTTCGAGCAGAAACAGCACTTCCCTGGTTCATCTATTGCTAGCCTTCATAAACCTTAAAAAGAGTCCTAAAAGAAGTCTGTCTCTAAACTGTAATCTCAAAACTGAAAGTTAAAAGACGAGCCTCGGTGGAATCCAACAGACAATCTGAACCTGAGATAACAGGATGAGCGAGCAGGAAATAAGCCAAGGACAGACATGAAGAAACAAATCTTCTCTGGAGGAGGAGGAGGAGGAGGAGGAGGAGGAGGGGACACACATGGTCGGCTGAGTCTGAGGGGTTCCGAGGATGCGGCTGTTTCTGTGTGTGTGTGTGTGTGTGTGTGAGTGTGTGTGTGTGAAAAAGAAAAAGCCACCGAGCATATAATCGTAATCCTTTCCCAGCATGAAGCAGCCCATGTTAGTATTTTGTCCCACAGGACTCTCTGTGCGGAGACCACACAGTGAGGCTCACCGGCCAAAAGGTTCTGAAAAAAATTCTGATCCGTGGTCAGGTGAAGATTAATCATGCTTTTCCCCTGGATTTCATTAAGAGTCAAAAGAGGCCATTAGTGTCACACTAAATTAGTAAAACTGTATATAATAAATGCAAAGCGGCTTCTTTTTTTTCACTTTCACACATCTGTTGCTGGACTGGTGGCTGGATTTCCTTCCAAGAACATATATATAGATATATAGATATATCTATATATCTATATATAGATATATATAGATATATATATATCTATATATATATATATCACAAGCGTGTGCGGCCTTTGCCCACCGTGGTGGCGGTCGATTGGCATCGTCGACGCCATCAGCCAATCGTGACGCTATCATGTTCCCAACAATTAGCTCAAATCATTAGTTCAAAGTTAGCGCGGCTTTAAATGCACTGTTTGAGAGAGGAGAGAGATTAGATTAGTCGCTTTTTGTTTGGCCCAATACTCACGCTCATGTCAGCTAGCTATGTTGAGAAAGCTCGACACACCTTCCTCCCAAAACACACCCGCGCAGGCCAGCCACAGTAATTAGCCGACTTGTTATCCCTGCGTGTCGCTGACTAGATGACGGCATTTGTCGGGCGCAGCACATTTATATGCCAACGCGCGTTATAATAACAAATCTAAATTGAAATCAAATAGTAGTTTTAATGAGTACATTGATCTCGTAAAAGATTAGTATTTGTTTTCTTTGTATTCTTTCTCAAGTAGGGACCGCACGTGGCTCCATGTTTTGAAGCCGCATGGCCACAGATGAGCCAGCCGGAGCAGCCCGTAAAATAGACTACAAGGCATATTAGCACCGTCGTCATAAGAGACTGAACCTCCTCCCATTGTTAGCTTATAGCATTCACGAGCTCACTGCTCTGCCTCAGTGTGTTAATCAACGGCCTATTTCCGGAAGCCAGCTCATTAGCACTGCAGTATTTAGACAGCAGGCGGATGGAGGCTTCACACGGGAAGACAACAGCCTGCATGGCGACAGTAAACATGTCTGAGCCTGACAATCACAGCATTTATATAGACCACGCTCGGTTCCCATCTGTGCTACTGCCTGTGGGTTCAAAGACATATCAACCGTACTGGGTAAAACTAGAGATATTTATACGTGTTCTTAGAAAGCAAACACGTGGCCAGAGAGAGTTAGGCTGACATGACCTGAAGTAAGGCCTGCTGATGAGCTTTGAATTCAATTTATTCCCGTCTCTGCTTGTTACCACTGTATAAACAGAATGTCTCTGCCGATTCACCCCCAGTAAATTCCTGAAGTGCATATCATCAGAAATGGTTGCAAATCAAATAACAAACACAAAGTTTGGCTTGCCACGCTTGAGAAGATGCATACTTGGACTTTATTTTCCGCAAGCCGAGAGAGCCATCGTGACAGCAGCAATAACTGCAGAGAGGGACATTTTTTTAATGGTTTAAAAACACGAGAGCTGCACCCTCAAGGTCTGCAGGACTCTACCGCGTCATACCAAATGTCGACTTCTCTTGAGGCACAGGGAAACAAGAAGGTGCATCATATTGTTATGGATCATTTTCCGTAGAGCAGATGGTTGAGTCTCAACCGCAAACTGGAAACCCTCAGAGAGCCAACATGACTTCACTTCCTAGTAATGCCCCGACTTTGAGGGTCCACGCCTCGCATGGTTAACGATGGAATAAGAAATGACGCCACCCGTACACCTAAAGCCCAAGTAGCATTCTGACATTCCAGTCTAAAGCTGGAATGAGATAAAGACACTTCTGCAGCTTCTCACAACCAAAACACATCAGAGATCAACCTCCCTCCTGACTTCCCGGAACTACAGATACAGTATCTGCTTTAGTATTTGATCAAACTGTTCCTTTTTTGTTGAGGGCAAAAATGAAAGTACAATTATCGTACAAGCCAATTATTTGAAAAGTTAGGGAATGTTCCGTTCAAAAGCCATTTTCTTGTCCTGCTCCCCGTGTTCTCGCATGGCGTTTCACTTTGTCGAACGCGTCTTTGTTGTAAACACGGCCTTCGTGCTAGCAGGTGGTTTGTGCTTTGCTCTGTGTTAAATGAATGACTTCTGTTGTACGGCACCACAATAGTCGGTGGATGTCGCAGACAATAGTGGGTGGTGGGGGCTGTGTAACGGTGGCCATCACATGCCTGGGTTGCATTGTTACATTTCCTGCATCCCTTCAGTTCTCTTCCTCTCTGGAACACAAATACCAAAACACTGGACACGGGACTTTGATAGAGCCCGGAATGTGACCTTGTTAGATGAATTCAGGATCTCTTTTTTCTTTCGTTGCCATCTTCAAAGTGACATGACTCTCAAAATAATAATTTAAAAAAAGTTTTCCCTTGTGGAAGACGCAACAAAACCAAATAGTTTCGCTGAGCGAATCAGAGCTTTGTAGTTAAATGAATGAGGAAGTTATCTTCCTGTGCCAGAGCCAGAATGCATTCCACACAAGCATGATGGGTGGTATCAACGCTGCAATACGTCGACATAATCCTTTGACTGACATTACTAGTGAGTTAACCGCCCTTCAGTAGCTTCCGTCCGACATTTCTGTCTCTCCTGATCAATAATAATAAACACAACATCAGACTGAATAATGGAGTGACACAAGATAGCAATTCAGTTTCATTATCAGACGATACCAAATACCCAATCACAGCACCCGTACCAAAGACTCAGGTGGAATCAATTATTGTGCTTTTCCTTTTTCATAGGACATGATGATCGATTTCATTTTGAAGAATCCAAACTTTTAACAGTATAAGATTACGACGGTGGCCTCTTCGTCTCTTCAAATGCGGCTGTCAGGGGGACTTCTTTTCTGCTGCATTATCAAAGATGTTACCAGAAATAAACCTGAAGAACTTAGGCAGACACACACAGATGCTGCTGTGTTCCTGTCACCATAAAAAAAAGAGTGTAAAATGTAATTCACAGCCTTAATAACTTCTTATAAATAGCCCGCTACTTCATACGTACACAAACATGAGGAGGCTTTGTTGAAAATGCTGCGTTTTCAAGGCTCAGGGTCGTAGCTGGCCTGAGGGGCAATCACATGATTTCCAATGACAAACATAACAAGTTTTTATTCCTATTCATGTTACCAACCGATCGTCAGCTGATGGCACACTCATTACATCGGTTAGCTGGGAGGTCGCGGCATACTGCGGATCCACAGTGTAGTACTACTCACACCACAATCGTGTATCTGTGACATAAGTGTGCATCTGAACGGCGCTGATTGAAACTGTAATGTCCAATAACACGAGGCGAGGGTATCACTCTCTTCCTGGAAGATCGCCAGCGGAGGCATATCAACAGGTCGGCCATCGAACGGCCATCGGCCAGTTAATGGCAACAACGCTTGGAGCTGTGCTAGGCTGAACAGACTTCCTATGAGCAACCCCCTCACCCTTCCCTTCCTCCCTTTTCCCTCACTTGCCTTACATCCCACGCTCCACCTACCACTGAGACACACACACACCAGCAGTGCCCTTTATCTCTCCATGTTGGCCTCTCTCATCCCGTCTCTCCTCCCGCTCCTCATTCCCTTTTCCAGCTCCTGCGTACTCTTAGCTCACCCGAGCTTTAGCATCATCAACCACACCACTTTTATGTAACCTGTGATTATGTGTGTGTGTGTGCATTCTGGGAAAAGGGAGAGGTCTGGAGGAAGAAGACATCGTTGATAAGTGTGTTGTTCCTGTCAATGTTCTCACAGTCCATGGTGCTGAGAGGGGCGGGGACGGAAAACGTACTTCCACCAGACACACACACACATACACACTGCACAAACACACACAAACCTTAAGCTCCACTGGCTGTCTCAGTGGGACATTCAGTGTGTGGGCCCACAGAGGTATTAGCAAACATTATGTCTGAATTGGCTGCTTCGCTTCGTTAGTTCCAGAATTAGCGAGTAATTCCAAAACGGTGACCAAACAAAACCTGTAAACGGGACATGGACAAGGAGCTATTTACAAATAGAGCGTGGACCATAGAGAGCGACTTTGTTCAACCCCTACATTTTTTATGTCACAGATCAAATCGGACCAGAACCTCATCGGAGCTTCTGTGCCTTGTTTCACTGATACAGATTAGTTGATGTTCTAAAAAATGTACCCAAAAAGAGACACATTGTCCTCCCTTTGATGAGACATTTTGATGAAAACGATAATCCAGGTCGACGTTTTACGGGCACTGCTGTTGTAAACTGTGTGCGAAATAAATAAAAGTTGTCAAGTCCGAGCTTAAATAAGACTTGAACTCTTCTCTCTTTACGGAGCAACCATAAGAATATTCAAAGAGCCACTTTGATTTCAGGGGCCTGCACTCCTCCAACCCTCCTTTGACATTGTGCAGGTCAGCTGCAGTCACAGCGAAGTAGAAATCAAAAAGCATGATTGGAATTGGTGGGAAATCAGCAGGGTCAATGAGAGTTGGTTTGACTAAGTCTGCACCATGCATTGTAAACTGTGCATTTTAAAGATAAGTGGTCACAGTGGATTTGATTGCCTAACTGTAACGTTGTGCAAACAAATAACACCCATCAGCCGATTACAGCCAGCAATGTGCATCCCTCGTTCAACCCAAACGCTGTCAGGAGTCAGCGATCAAAAAATTGCAAGTTGCATTGCAACAGCTCCGGGCAAAGAGAAAGATTCAAAACCAGAAAATCTGGAGCAAACAAATAAAGTCTGGCCTCAGGTGGTTGTCTCTCTCTGTCTCTCTCTCTGTGGTTTGATCGACTGCTACTCAGTGACACAGCAGCACATTTGTGGCGGCCTCTACTTTTTTCACTCTTTTGAAAATGTTATCGTGTGTCTCTAATAAGTGCTTATTTTTCCCACAGGAGGAGTGGGCCCTGAAATTGTGTGCAATCTGCCACTTGACCGTGTGCTGAGGTTTTATCAAGGTTTTTCCACAAGAGTGAGAGCATAAACCGCGTGCTGCCAAGAGGATGGGAAACTAAACCAGACCTAACGAATTGCAGGTAAACTGCAAAACAATCCAGTGAAAATAGCAAGATAACGGTGTTCGGAGAGGCTTTGACATGTAGCAGCACCAGCAACACACATCGCTCTGCTGACAACGGTCTCTGCCAAGTCACTCAGTGTGTGGATGATGATGAAAACCAGGTTAAGGTCATTTCAATATAGGTTAAAGTGATGCAGTGGATGGGGGAGGAGGAGGATGAGGAGGAGGAGGAGCACGTAGAGAGAAATAGAGACCACTGCAGCAAGCAGTCTGGTCCACTAACCTCCTTTGGATCTCTCTCTCTCTCTCAGGAGAGGACAGTGCAGTATCCTGTGTCCTCACCACTTTAAAGCCAATCAGTGTAATTACAGGATCTGGCTCTGTTGTTAACCAGCACACGTACAAATAACACACACAAAGCCAACTGAAAAAAAAACACCGTCAGCATGCAAAAAGAAGAAGAAAAAGAAAGACGCCATGGCGATGAAGAAGCCCAAATGGACCCCGAAACTGACGCACACACCCTCTACCTACAAACTAACGGTACACTTTCACCGACAAATCCCTCCCTTTGAGTTTTCCTTTCCTTCTGTAACTTTAAGTTTAGAAGAAAAAAATACATTAAAAATCACGTTTCTACTGCGTTTTGAGCAGTACTTTTGTTTGAAGTCAATCTACCTGTGTGGAGAAAAGATGTGCAGCGACACACTCCGCTGATCCCCCCGGAGCTCCCTGCGGCCGACTAAACGGCTCATAGCCGGGATTAGGTGTTAACGGCGGAGGCGGAACCTACCTGCTGATTGCTCTCCCAAATTGTCCTGTTCTTCTTCAGGAGGAGAAGAAAAAACGTAACCGAAGCGGCTGCACCACCGGCCGGCGGGACGTTATGGGAGACAACCGGACAGGAGAAGTAGAGGACCCCGGTGTCCGCGCGCGCTCAGCAGCGGTATTAATGGTTACGGAAAGGGCTCTGGGATGACATTGAGCTCCCCTTTTTTTTTTTTTACGCGCCAGCTTTTCCAACCGGCGGTTCCCTCCTCCCTCCCTATCCACTCGCCCTCTCTCTCTCTCTCTTTCTCTCTCTCTCTCTCTCTCTCTCTCTCTCTCTCTCTCTTTCCTTTTTTTTTTTTTAGGCACGCGCGCTGAATAATGCAGCGCTCGCGAGGTCCCGGGAGTGTTTTCTGTCCCGTTCCAGAGACAATCAAAGAGCGAGCCGCCGGCGCGAGCTCCAGCCGAACACAATGCGGCCGACCCGGACGGATCAGGTTACCCTACTGCCTTTCATTCATTTATTCAGCTGCAAAACAATCTGACTGCGGCCCAGCCAGTCGCCCCCCCCCCCCCCCCATGCTCCTGTACCCCACCTCTCTGGTCCCCCCCCCACCCCCGGCTCGAGGCTACCTTCCCTCAGTCCAATGTGCTCAGGTGGACATTTTTTAGACAAACGAAACCCCAACTCGGAAACCTCCAGAACAGTAAGCAGGTCCACATTTTGCACACACGTGACCTTATAACGACTCTACTGGGATAAAAGTGGGTTCATGCCGCTTCGTGCTGCTCCGCTACATTTAAAGGAACACTATCGAGTTTACACATAAAGTCAAGTTCGCTGTATAATTGCATCCTTTGAAGTGTAGGATCCAGTGTTTTGTTGTTTTGGGGTATGATTCATTTTCAATCAATGCACCAGCTTTATGGATTGTGAAACTAAATTGCTGAAACACTATTGTCCTCAAAGATTTACTATTTAACTGTATGTTAGGCTGTTTGTTAAGATTGCACTCAAATAATAATAATAACACCCATGAGGCCATTCTGCAGAAGCAGTCTTACTTTTGAACATTATGCAAATACCTACATACTACATAATATAGTATTTGCTGACCCTCCCCTGTTTCCACCACTGAGAAGGACCCCAAAATAATAAACATGGATTAACATTTATGAAAATTAATGAATGAGTCAATATTACAGCATAGCTACTGTGTGCCAAAATACCCTTAAATCAATTTATACGAGTTATAGAACCCAAAATGCATTATATGGTCATTATAAAGTTACTACACTTTATGATTGAATATAACTCCCTGTAGGAATATTACAGTACATATTGAATTGAAGTAGATACGAATACCCAACAGTGCAGTAGGGTCATATTAAATTCACTGATTGCCATAAATACAATGGGTAGTTCTAAAAAAATATTACAGAGATACAAAGGAAACAATGTGAGATGTAAGCAGATGTAATTCAGCACAAACTGTCTCTGTAAAAGTGCACACAGCACACTGTGCAGGAGCATGAACTCACAAACCCAATGATTATCTCACTTGACGCAAACACATTAACCATATCTTCTGTTCCAAAAAAACTAAAACAATCTCACATATGATACTGTAGTTGTGTCACTTGCATTTAGTTGATAGTATTATCGGGGATGTTGCTGTAGGTTGCTCTGCAGCACGAGGCTCTCTCTTTGTTTGGCAATTCACAGAAACAAAAGGAAATGCCCAAAAGGATAATCAACTAAACTAGATGACTATGGTGTCAAAGTAATCAATCTGTGATTGTTTGAGGGGAATTATTATCCAATCACATTGCTTCAAATGAGCAGCCTGCACTTGATCTAACAATGCACTATAGCAAGAACGTGAACAGATGTTTCCAGGTGAGGAGAACTCACAGTCCGAACTTGTCCACATTCTCCTACAGCTCTGTGCTCGTCTTCTTCTTCCTATCACCTGTTTTAAACTCTACTTTTAAGAATTGCACCATTAGATGTACATAGAAACACTCACAGGAATACAGACTACTCACCATGGCGGTGTGAGGATGCCTGGTCGGAATGGGAGCTTGACACCCATTCGCTGTTGTCACGGTAACCACGGTTTTGCCGTAACCTATGATAAAAGAAGATCGAGTTATTGCCACCGTTGTCATCATTGTGAATCATCATCTCCTTTCATATTCATTTGCAGCAGCGGGTGACCTTTTGGGCCTTTTATCCTGTTTCACAAACCATAACAGGATGGAATATGTAATCCTGCAGTTATGAAAACATGAAAACCCATCTGTCTTCCATCTTGCATCTGACCTGTAAATATGATGATATAACTAGCTAGTGATGTTCACATAAACTCACCTGTCACCTAGTTAGTTAGTTATCATAATTGAGAATTATTTTTAATACAACCAGAGCAACTGTGTCTGCATGACTCAACATAAATCCCTAATAACATAAGTCTCCACCGCACTCCTTGGCTGTAATTATTTGTATTGTTTATTGTGTTTATGTTCTTTCCTGCTCCATTGAGTTCCATTTCGAAATATAAAGTTAATGTGATTCCATATCTCATTTTATCATCAATCTCCTGACACACTCACTCACTGCAGCTGAAGTAATAACTCCGCTGAGTTCAACATATTAACATGAATCTGTCAAAACAGGTTTATACCGTACTATTACTTTGACTGGGCAAACATCGCCAATACTAATTCAGCTGCCATATCACCACTGTTACAACTACTACTACTACTGCTGGTGTCACAGTACTCAGCAGTACACGCGTTAGTAGTACCCAGTGGAGGAAAGTACATTTACTTATGCAATACTGTACTTCATTTTACAGTAATTTAAGGTGTGTATTTTGCTTCTGTATTATATGCTACTATATGCTTCAGATACATTTCATGGACAAATATTGTAATTTGTTACTCTATTACATTAATTCGACAGCTGTAATTCTTTTTGTTTTAATAATTGCAAATTGCCCCACTGCGGGACTAATAAATGATTATCTTATCTAATTACTTTGCAGAAACACAAAATGTAAAAGTTTATAACATTTGGATGAAACTAACCAACATTCAAATGCTGATGGAATCTTAATTGATGAGCAATAAAGGTCCTTTAGTAATATTGCAGTATTCATAATATGACACTCAGAAACCGGACATTCTGCATAATAATAATATCTTATAATCTGTATCGTTAAGTATATTCACGTGTGTTGTTACTTTTAAATGAGCTGGATACATGTTACACTACTGGTGGAAGGTATATAGAAGTGTCAATATTTGCAATGGTATTAGTATTCATAGAAGTAGTAGTGGCTGTAGTAGTAGCAGTATTAGTAGCATCGGCAATGGTGGTGGTGTATTAAAACTATACCCAGAACACCATGAAAATGAGATGTCAGGAACACTGTACATATTAATTTACCAGTTTTTTTTAGTACCTCAAAAAGATATCCAATACTTTCCTACACTGTAAACCCGAACGTCCAAAGTAATTAAATAGATTAAGTAGTGTATACTCAAAGTTATAGAAAAGTTCTACTAACTTAATTATGTCAAGTTGGTGTAACATGTTCTTCCTTTTTGAGTAATTTTAACTAATAATTTTTGATTTAATGGAACTATTTTGTGTATAAGTAAGCATAAATTAAAAACATTACTTAAGTACAACTTAATAGAATTAAGTCATTTCTACTACTACAGCCACTACTACTAAATAAGTAGTAGTGGCTGTAGTAGTAGCAGTATTAGTAGCATCGACAATGGTGGTGGTGTATTAAAACTATACCCAGAACACCATGAAATTCAGGAACACTGTACATATTAATTTACCAGTTTATTTTTACTCAAAAAGATATCCAATACTTTCCTATTGTATCGATGTAAAGTTGAACTTTGTGAAACCACAAATCATGCGCAACGTTACAAGGCCAAGAAGTAAGCTGTAATGTTCAACCCCGACTTTGAACTATAACAAAGATATGTTGCATTACAGTGATAGCACGTCTTGCATGTGTGTGTGTGTGTGTGTGTGCGCGTGTGTGCACGTGCACGCGAGAGGTTGTAATAATGATCTGCAGTCATGGCTTCTGTTAAAGACACCAGGCTGTCATTGTGTAAAGATGACTCTATTAGTGATTATTATCAGGGAAAACACACGCATCCGATGCGCAGGAAGAGAGTGTGTGTGTGTGTGTGTGTTTGCGTGTGTGTGTGTGTGTGTGTGCGTGTAAGTGTGTTGGTTAGTCCTGCTTTCAGATGCTGGTTGTCATGACGTCTGTAACAATCATTCATCACCTTGTATTATGTCCTCTGAGGGAAGTGTTCATCACGTTCGTGCCGCTGCCCCTCTACAGATCACGTGTGGGTTTTTAATTATTTTAATCGGAAATAATAACAGCCGGTCCGCCATCCGCGACAACTGCTCCATGCAAAAGGAATCTCGATATCTATCTCTCGTTTCAGACGATGCTGATGTCCTGGATAGTGTATTGTGTGTACACCGTGTGTCGTATGTGGATGTTATCCTTGAACGCGTCCTTGAAAACAAGGCTGTGGCCACCTACGTGTCCTCGCAGTGTGCTTTTGAATGAGTCTCATACAATACGTGTGCAGTGTTTTAGTGTGGTAGGCGTATTGCTTTTCTTGGTTGTCCTCTCTGTTCACTGCTGTGTGGAGTCATCCGTGGCCTCAGTGAAGTTAGATGTGCGAGCATGCGGTGAAATGATTTCCTGCAATACCTAATATTGATACCCGGGGGGCGCCTCAGGGCTCCTGCAACGCAGCATGGGTGTTTCTGGACTGATTCAGCTCTCTATGGAGCTGTTTATCCACACGTCATCCTACGTTCCTTCCTTAAGCACCATCTGCCTCCCTAAACTACACAAGTCCTTACCCTCCTACACCCCTAAATCTTTGCAGTGTGTAAACTCATTAGAGGCCAAAGACACAGTATGAGTCCCAACAGGAATGTTGCAGTGATATTGGAGCAATTTCTCATGAGCGGTGGCTAGTCGTACTAAAGGAGAGCACTTATGTTATAACTCTGCATCCATGGCCTTGTGTACAACAGCTGTTGCAGTTTACCTGCTTTTGATAATTATCTTAACCCACATTTCAGTATCAGGCTTTCATTTAAAGCTACAGTCACAAGAACACCTCAGAGTTGTCATATCAATCTTATTGAATTACTTGACATGTTCTGCATTCCACTCAGCTTTTATTTAGCTGGTGTTCAAGCTTATATTGCATGATGTGCTATCTGAATATAGTAAAACAAAATGATGCAACTAATCCTTTCAAAATGCTTTGAGGTACTCAGTGAATAAAAGCAGTAAATATTTAATGTCTAACTCAGTCTGACTGGTGTTGCACTTACGTCTTTGACACCTAAGTGTTGTATTTATTATAATGTGAATAAACTGTACGACAGAAAGTTGTATGAGCTGACTTTCATTTGTGAGTTTGTGGTGCAGCTTTGAAAAACAGTGATTGATAACCCGCACCCGAATGTTTTTGTTTTGTCTTACGTGACACTTTGGACAAAGTGTCACCTAAATTCAAGTGTAAAATGTGTGTGTGTGTGTGTGTGTGTGTTTGTGTTTGTTAGTGGCAGTGGGTATTAAGACATATAGGGGTGCAGTAAGGACAGCTTGTGTTCTCTTTGTCAGCAGCCAATGAAAAAGTGAATGTTAGAGACAGATGGAAAGAACAACAAGCAAGAGACGGCAGGAGGGCACTGGAGAAACTCAGCTTTATTGACCAAAGATAGAGAGAGGATACAGACATCAGAGAGATAGAGAGAGAGAGAGAGAGAGAGAGAGAGAGAGAGAGAGAGGGAGTTGTTATACCCATAGAAAGGGAAAGAAAGAGAGAGAGATAAGTGTGAACAATAGAAAATGGCTCCTTTTTTAGTTTTAACAGTCCACAAATCCATGAGGGCAGGCAGACATGAAAAAGAGAGACCCCTACAGATTCAGAGGAGTACTGCAGGCGTGGCAGTGGGGCTGGTAAACTCAACTAGTCGGGCTAACTGCATTGGTCGGGCTCCATTAACTAGATCTCAGCCGTACTCTTTTCTTCTTCTGTTTTGAGATTGTGATTGTTGTTCTTTTCCTATTGTGGGAACAAATAGTTGAGGGCTTTTTCGCCAAGTTGCACATTGTGTGTGTGTGTGTGTGTGTGCATTACACCTTGGGGAAACTAACATGACACATTATGAGAATACACTTATCTGCATAGCCTCCTTAATCTTTAAAACCAAACAGTCATGCAAAGAATAGGGTTTGGCAGATTTGGGACACTGAGCGGGACGATGTTAGTAATTGTCCGGACGACACAAGAATCGCATTTTGGAGACAATAACACCGGTAAACTGCTCAGAAGAATCATCTCAGTGTCCTCCCCCCCCCCCCCCCCCCACACACACAATATTTCTTTTTGGAAAATTCAAACCAAGAGAATAAACGTAGTAAAGAGTATAATGTCAATTTGCTAGTATCTTTTTTCCTTTTTTGTTGGGGTAAAACTGTTATTTTGGAGATGATTTTCAACAATTACTGGCGTTGATAAAAAAGAAAGAAAAATTTGTCTCAAGCAAATTTACGTCAAAAAGATAATGTTCTTATCTAAATGAATGGAAACCAATGGCTGCCGCGAGGGAAAAAGTGCGTAAAGTGTACAAATGTGCGTCATGCTTTGAAAAAGGTCAGTGGCGAAGACAAATCGATTTGGTTTGTGGTTAATAGGTTACCATGCAAATCCAATAGTATGGTTATTTAAGATCCCGCCTCTGCACAATGGTTAAAGGTCCTCGTGGCCAAACACGTCTGAGAATGGTAGCAGCCGCCAAGAGGTCAGGGAAGATGGTGGTGGTCAGAGGTGGTGTGGGGGTTAATGGTGAGATTACAGACAGCAAAGCAGTTAAGAGAATGAAAATATACAAACTTGCATTTGTGCACTCATACAGTCATCATATGGCATCGCAGGACATCAGAACAATGTACCCATACTATTCAGGATGACCTCTAGATCTCTATATAGATGTGGAAAATAAAATCACTAAATAGAATATAGAGTGTATTTACATTCTGTATCCACACAGGAAACTAAGCCCCAGCGGTGGTGGCCTATCACACAGCCAGCTGGACTGACTGACAGCAGCAGTGGCCAATCACACTAAAGCATAGGACCGCTCCGACAGCTTAGAGGTGGGATAGAGCTGTGCACAGGAGCCGGGTAAGGAGAGGACTGATTCACCCATAAACCTTTCAATGCTGGAAATATGTAAAGGAATATTGTGTCCGTCTTTCATTCCTTTTATCAGTTAGTACACAGTGCATAGAAATATATCCTTTACAAAATGTCCAAGGCCAGTAAAGCTGTCCAACACATGGCTGACGAGAGAGAGAAAGAAAGAAAAGGTACCGCACTCTGAAAAAAAAAAGGTTGTTGAGGCTCTTCAGGTTAGGTTAGCGTAGTGTTAGTTCTCATTCTCCCCACCGCCCCCGTTTTGTTTTTATTCAGATCGTGAATAAAAACATTTTTGATGCAAATAAATTAGATTAGGACCCAGGATGGATTCGAGCCAAGGACATCTCGGGCGGTGAAACACACCTGAGCCACACAAACAACAGCAAAGCCCATTATGAGAATCTGAAGGGCCTCTCTAACCTCTTTTGTAAATGTGCGGACATCTTCTTCGATCACACATCTGGCCCACATAACTTTATTGATACTCACTCCAACAACGGGTATTTCTTCCGTACAGTGTTCAACGGAGGAGTGTAGTCACTAACTCTCTGAAAAATCAATTCCCCAGACGCCTATTCAGCATCTTCATCGTCTCTATTCCGTGTAACATCCAGGACACTTGAAATGAAGCAAAAATCCTTCCAGAGCATCCGTCATAATTCAATGGAGTGAGGACGATTACTGTTTCTCAGGGCTTTTCTAAAAAAAAAAACATGACCAAGAGTGTAATATATAGGATGTTATAATGACACCCAGGCCACATAATTTGCGGCACCTTTGTAAACGAGGGCCTGGTTGGTGACTACAGCATGAGCTGGCAGTGTTCTCAGTCTCTTTGAATTGGAAAGAGTACAATGGATCTCTGGTGGCCATCTGCAGGGAATTTAATGGACAAAAAGATAAAACATGAATCGGACACAATCTTTCCTCGAAAAGCTCATTTGAGCACAGCTCCCATACATTTTCTTTTTTGTTGGAATATGGTAGTGCTCGTGAATATTCATTACGCAAACATTTGTGCCCCGCTTTTAGTGGCAGTAACCCATGTTGGTTTTCATAAGTGGAAAGACGTGCTCCTCATTAAGCTGCCGTTTGCTTCCTGTGCTCCATGGCCTGGAAATGTTGGCTGTATAGATGCTACCGGCTGCCCAAAGGCATTCCACTGCTTCTCATTGGCGGTTTGAGCTAGGAGTTACAAGAATAGGAGGAAATGGCCTCAGGAGTGGAATAGCTGGAGTAAGTGGACAAAATGACGAAGAGAGAGAGAGAGAGAGAGAGAGAGAGATGAGAGAGAGAGAAAGTCCTGTTACTACTAACTACAACCATGGAAACAGCCGTTCCAACAATTCAATGGCCTTTTGAATTTAAAAAAGAAAAGACTCAGAGTTCAGATCACAACGGCAAACTGATATTAAAGCCTAATAGCAACTTCTAATCATCTCTAATTTTTTGTTTGTTGGGACTATCAATGTGGAAGAATGAAGAGGCACATGAAGAAACCAAGGCAACGAGTACCCTCCTCTCCACCCTGGTCAGGGAGAGTCGGTACAAGGAAGGTGGGGAAGGGGCAGGTTGGTTTTGAGTTTGTAGGTAGGGTGTGCGGTTGTTTGTGTGCGTCTGTGTATGTTTGGAGACAACCGGAGAGAATCCGCCGAGAGAAAAAGGAAGTGGGAGATGACTGAATTGAGAGATTATAAAAATGACTGAGACTGTGTCTGTCTTTTTGAATGTTTTATAAACTGGCTTATTAAAGACTGATTGTCCAAACATACGGTTTGGTTAGTTAGACAGCATGGCATTGTCTCTTATTGAACACTGAGTATATATTACCTGGTTTGAGACAACACATTTCACCATCTGCATGTCTGTTTACCATTAATATAGCAGCGTAATATTAGCTATATTCCAGTGTAATTTGAAGTTGTGAAATAAACAGTGTTGTCTGTGGAGATGGGGGGGGGGGGGGGCATAAAGGCAGAGCCTCCATGTTGCCAGAGAGAGTAACAAAACAGCCGAGATGTAGAGGTCACAACGTAACGGAGTAAAAAGTCAAAGGTCAGTCAAGAGTGTGTGTGCGTGCATGTGTGTGCCAGCCGATCAGAGTCCAGAGGAGGAGGAGAAAGGCGGGGCTTCTGTTAGTAGCCATCCAGAGACAGAGGAGAAGAGAGGGGTGTTGTGGGTAATAATAAAAGGGTGGAAGAGGCAGAAGATTCAGTCACATGAGGACGCAGCACTCGCAGCGTTTCCTCTTGTCTGTACCTGTGGCGGGGGTGAGGCCGGGCGGGGGGGCCGTGTTGGCGTCGGGATTGGCGGGGGGCGAGGAGGTGCTGTCAGGCTCGCGGCCATCGGATGACAGTTCCGTGCTGACGGCCTCGGATGTGGCCGGCCGCCCCGACACGAGGTCGGCCGCCGTGCCATCGACGATGGAGAGGTCAGCGACCGTCTTCTCCCTCAGCGATTTCTCGTCGTCTTCGTCGATCAGGACCACCTCGGCCTTCACGGCGCCGTCGAACCCGAGCAGCCGCCTGCTCTCGCTCGTGTCTTCAATGTCCTGGTAGCCGAGGAACACCATGGTGATCGGGTGCTCCACGCTGGCCTGCGGCTGGGAGTTGAGCTCGCCGCCCGGGTGGGCTGAGGAGCCGGGCTGGGTTGTGATGGGAGCAGAGGGGGGCATCATGCCAAGCCGGGTCTCCCTCTGGAGGATGACCTGGGCTGGTGGGCTTGAAGGAACGGATGGTGGGGCGCAGGAGGGCGGAGACAGGTCATCATCTGCCCCGCAGACATAAGCCTGCGGGGCAGCCGGGGTCACCATCACCTGACCCTGGCTGCCATCTCCTGCTTGCACGCCAGGTCTTGCAGCCCGCTGGATCAGCTGCTCCACCTGCGTGGAGCTCCAACCGTTCTCCATGGTGCTGGTGGACACGCCCCCAGAGGATGTGACCTCGTAGACCACTTTTCGGCCATCGTCGTAGACTTTGACGCCGCGCGACGCCGCATCCAGCGGGCTCACGCGGTTGGCTGACAGGACGCGCTGCTCGCCGGTCAGCGGGTCATGCTGCACGTTGATCTCCATGGCAAACAATGCTGTTAGGGGAGGGGGGGGGGGGGGGGGGGGGGGGGTGGAGTAAATGAGAGGAGAGGCAGGGAGGAGGGAGGGTTATAAGTTTCTATATGTGTAATTAGTAAAACACAATACGTTACCTTAACTTGATCCTTTTCGAGATGCAGGTGAGTGAACACAAAATGAAAATACCTAACTTTCCCTCGCTGTGTCTAATATTGCTAGTTATATTAAGTAATTAATAATTATATTAATATATATATATATAGTGACAGCTACTGTATGGTAATCGCCTTCCTTAAAGGCTGCCAATAAAATAATTCCCCTTTGGTCCTCACTCTCGACAAAGGACAATGTTTCATAAAAACATTTGCTTCTGCAATAATTCAGTTAATCTTGCAGTAACACATATCGAGAGGTTTAATTATGTTCTTAGACTTTTTTTATGCAGAATTTTTTTCTTAATGCAGATAAGGCGTAAGCACAATGTCATCACGCTGCCCCGAAAGCTGAGCTTTTATTTTTTTACCGCAAAGTCAGCACCACTGAATACAATGAAACAACCATTGAAGATAATGAACTCAACAGATTTCCTTTTACAATCAAAACGTTAGTTTTTGTTCCCCCTTTAAACCCACTAGGATCAAAAATAAAGCTAATAATGATTAACCCTGTTGTGCATTAATATAGCAAAGTAGTACTAAAAACTAATTCTATAAAAAAATAGTTTATAAAACTAATACGGACACTAAAAGTAATGCAAATTAATTATTGTATTTCATTCTACAGTCTGAGTTGTATTAAAAATATATAAGGTTATTATTATACCAACATGGAGACAGCACACATTCTTCAAAGTCAAATCAAATATTGATCTAGAGCCTGATGTCCATGTGTCATGTCGTTATGAGTTCATGACTGTGTTGGCTGCATATCCTTTATGTTAAAAGTCCATATGAGATTTGACGCTATTTGTGGGAACGTGCGAGTATCCATGAACGTCCACCCTCCATGTGCGTGTGAGCTTGTCCTGGTTATAATCCAACTTGGCTGCGGCCCAAAATCTTCCAGTCCTCCCTCCCTCCCTCCCTCCCTCTCCTCTTCTCTTCCCTTCCTCTGTCTTACCAGGTCTTGCTGTGGCAGGTGGGCCGGTCCTGGGCTGCGTGGCCAGGACGACGTGATCAGGATCGGGGTCCGTGCAGTCCGAGAGCGGGGCGGACATGCAGCCGGTGGCATCTAGTGAGCAGGAGCAATGGGGGGGAAATGACACATGATCAGGGGGACGGTAGAGGCCGTGAGGGAGAGCCACAAACACACACCTCAGTGATGTTTAACCACACCCCGACAGAAATACACACACACACACACACACACACACACACACACACACACACACACACTCACACACACACCCTCTAACTCTCCTCCTCTCTCCGTTTCTGTGTCCACGGCAACTCTATCTAGCACCCCTGAGGTTCAGTGCTTATGCAGCAGAAGTGTGTGTTTGTGTGTGTGCGTGTGTGTGTGTGACTGCAGGGACAAAGCATTGGGGCTTTACGGGGCTGAATAGGAGGGATAAAGCCAGCGACTGCAGGCTGCAGAGTCATGGCCTTGTGTGTGTGTGTGTGTGTGGGGGGGCTTCAATAGTCTCGCTGAGCCACGTTCTGTGTGTGTTGGTGTGTAGGTATATGTATTTCTATGGGAGAGTCTGTGGGTATGGCTGAGTGTGTGTTTGGGGGTTCAGGAGCGCACTCTGGCCTGCATCCCTCCTGCCTCAGCGAGACTATTATTCCCCCCCTCCTCCCCAATCACACTCACTCACACACACAGGCACACTCACACACTCACACACACACACACACACACACACACACACACACACACACACACACACACACACACACACACACACACACACAGAAATAGAAAGAGAGGGACCCCTGCTAGGAAACAACAATAACTCAGCAGTGGACATCATACCAAAGAGGTGTGTTTGTGCGTTTTCATTGTGTGTGTTTTGTGTAGGTGTGTGTCATACCTCCATCATGGGTCATCAGACTCTGAAAGACAGACAGAAAAAAAAATCCAAATGAGCCATAGCAGAGGGATGTATTTTTCTGGTATAGTTTATGAAAATGAATCATGATTGAAGGCTTTATGCAACAAAAACTATTATTCATAAACAGTATGGCGTAAGGAATATATTAAATAATTACTTGATATTTCATTTGTTTCTTGGAAAGCATTTAAGAGCCAACATGAATAGTATTTTCTTGTTTTCCACCATCATCCAATGCATCTACTTTTATTTAGATAATAATACTAAATTGGATACAGTATTAACCATAACTTCAAAAACAACCAGCAAACTTCAATGAGACCACTTCTTCAGTGCTGCCCGCTTCAACATTTGCATCAGGTTGACTGCCAAGTTATCAGTGTTTTAGAATGCAATTAAAGAGTAACCGCTCTGTTTCGTAAACACAACATTTATTCTTTCATCTCATTTATGGCGACCTCGTGTTTTTAATTAGCAGCCAGGTCTATAAAAACCCTCCATGCCATTTTCACTGCTCTCACAAAAACAAACAAAAATACAATGAATGCGAGTAAAAAAAAAAGAAAGAAAAGCAATTATCGTGTAATCAAACAAGAAACTGATGACAAGAGTTGAAAAACTCCCCGTGAGGAGGGATGGAGGACGGGTGGCTGCACAACTGTAACGTCAGCCGCAACTATAGAGCGGAAGGATTTTAGCATTAACACGTTTTCCTTTTTTCCAAAGCCACCGATTTGTAACTCTAGAAGCACCCAAAAGAGTTCTTCGAAAGTCCGTGTTCTCCACACCTTCTGCAGGTCTTCTATCGAGCGCTCCGTCTCTTTCAGACGCTCCCGTAGAACCTGCTCTTTGGCGGATATCTGAGACTCCTCGTTCTCCAGAGTGACGATTTCAAACTCCAGCCTGCAAGCACAAAGAAATACAGGAAATGCATTTTCCTCTCATGACACAAGAAAAGTTGAAGAATCGAGGAGTTTCGTTGCCATGTTCTTCTTGAAGGCTAGTATCAGGAATTTTTCTAACTATTTTTTTCGTGAGAGGACACAGATTGCTTCCCTATAATAATCTCATAGGACGCGGGCTTGCAGAGAGGGACAGATGTTTCACTGAACAGTGCATTTACACGGCACTGTTCCCAATAACATCTGGTTAAAATGTGTCATTCTGTTTGGTTTTTTGGAGACTAAGTCCTGATATGAGCTGAATCCTGAGCGTGATTACGAGCCCAACGAAAGATAAAACAAGTCCTGAGAATACCAGTTCTGCGTTGTTGTTTTCTTTCTGAAACAGTACCATTCCCAAAACTGCTGCCTAAACCAGACTTACACACACACGCACACACACACACACACACACACACACACGCACGCTCACGTGGACATTTAAGACATGGATGTAGCAACAATACGAGGAAGCAGTCAGGGAGGAGGGCCAGGGGGGGGTTGCTTCCTCACTCGCTGCCAGCACTCACAGAGTGCACTCCTCTGAGACGCCAGGAATTTGTGCGTCCGTGTGTCTGTGAGCGCGTGCGAGATATATAAAAGATATTAGGGTTCATAAGGAGGCTGCAAGCGGTCAATCGTCCCACCGTGACACGGAATCCATACGAGGCCGCCGTGTATCTGAAGCAGCTCGAAGGAACGCGAACGTGTAGGCCGTCAGCGGGACTGGGCCCCATTTTTAAAAATATCAACAGTGAACAATATTTCTTAGATCTGTTGGTACTAACAAACATGGCGCCTTTAACTAAGCACTCGTCACTTTCACCATCTGCCAGCGTTGATACTCTACTTCATCTTCGGCAGCAGAAGCTGTGGCGCATCGGGTTGTCCTGTTTTTACGCACACTACCTTCGACGATGAAATCTTGTTCGCATCGGAGGGCTGAACAAAAGGAGAGCAGATTTCTTATCGTAAATATGACCCTGTGTAACTGTGCCCTCGAGCCATTGTCCGGATCAGAATAATCAGCACAGTTCAGGGTCATTCAGTCAATTCTGAAGAGAGCCAACGTCTTTCCAGGCTGTACTGGCTGTTATCGTTGGGGTTATAACCCACCCAGTGCCAAGTGGAGAAATGTCTCCAGTCAGCGATATCTGCATTACATCCTTTTTGTACCCAGAATGACTAAATTATGAAAAAACAACTGGCCCTCTATCACACCAGCTACAGCTCTCCCAGTCTGTGTTGTGGTGAAGCCGATTCGGTACTACTCATTATATGAATAATTTCTGTCATATTCATTGAATGTGTTGTATCTCTGTAACTCTGTTCATCTGTACACATGACATCTATTGCTTCTGTCCATCCGGGGAGAGGGATCCTCCTCTGTTGCTCTCCTGAAGGTTTCTACCCTTTTTCTCCATGTGAAAGGTTATTTTCTGTGTTTTTGGGGAGTTTTTCCTGATCCGATGTGAGGTCCTGGGACAGGGATGTTGTTTGTGTACAGATTGTAAAGCCCTCTGAGGCAAACTTGTAATTTGTGTTTCTGGGCTCTACAAAATAAACTGAATTTAAATAGTTCAGCAGGAAGTGTCATTTCACAAAAAGTGAATGATTCCATTCACATGTGTATTGAATGTAGTATAGGAGAAATATATATATATATATATATATATATATATATATATAGGAAGTTGGGAAAAGTTTCCGTAACACACACACATTGTCGGCAGCAGTGTGAAAAGGCCCCACGTTGTGGGCCCCGTTGCCTCTCATGTGGCTACTCTTCCCCCCTCCTCCCTCTCTCATTTCCTCTTTTCCCTCTTTTCTTGTGGGGTGGGGGGGAAATGGATTTTACTCCTGCATCCTGTAAACTGCATGAGGTTATGCCAAAATGGGCAACAATGTGATCCGGAAGAGGACGCAGGTTTCTAATCCTTTTACATCACTGCTACTTCATGTACCTCCAAGACTTGTTTTGGGGAAATGTTCACAGACGGGTCATTTCGTAATAACACTGGAATAAATCGTCCAATCATAAGTACATTTTTGATCTCAACCCTTGCATGGACGCAAACTGTGTCTGTGGTACCTCAGGAATGAGTTTTTCCACCGTAGAACCTTTTGAGTAGGTGAGAGAGAAGGTCGAAAGGATGTGTCACCCTCCCTTCATCTTATGTGCAGAGCAAAGAGAAACACGCTGGCACTGGTCAGGTTTGTGTCTGGCGCCCTCTAGTGATCAAACCTAGAACATGACCAGAACCGAGTGCACAGAAGACCTACACATGGTCGATGGATGCTTCTTGCCCTTTCCTACAGCATAGAGCCCTATTAGGAGCGGACTCCTCCTGGAGGGGCAACACGTGATTAGCTGCCCTACCCATCACCAGATGTCACCTCACTTATACTTGCTTTAATTCCTCCCTCCTCCAATTCCTCTCCTTACACCTGGCCTATCTTCTGTGGCAATTCCTGAAAGAGACCAGTGACGTCACCGTCCCGCCCTGTCCACCAACCGCAGGCCTGTTTCCATGGATACGCCCGAGGGGGGCGGGGTGGGGGGGGCAGCTACCATTTTCCACATCATACTGAAAGAGGAAAAGCAGACATCTGGTTTCATGCGCGCGTGTGTGAGCGTGCATGTGCGTGTGTGCGCGCGTACGGAGGAAGTCTAACCACGTTGTGTCTTTAGACGTGATCCCGTGCGCATGTGTGCGCGTGCGTGTGTGTGTGATATGAGCTTTCTAGGTACAGATCTTCTCGGAGTTTTGCTGGTGCACTTTTTAAGACGCGAAGCAGCTTGGGCGATGAACACCTCCGATTGGCTGAGGCAGAGATCAGTTGGCGGAGTCAAGGAGCCATAGTGTTTCCAAGCAGTCCATGAAGGGAAGCAGCATAAGTTAAAATCTATATATGGAAGTTCAATCAACTCCCTGCTTCTCTGCTCATGTGTCACCCTCAGCATCAGTGTGCAAAAGAAAAACTACACTGGGTTTGTTACATTGTGTTTATATTTTTCTTTTGTTGTTTAGTATTTAAGCGCAACATATCTATATTTATAATATGTCATATATTAGTCTGCTCTAAACTTACTAAAGAACTCTAAAGAAGTTATAATTACAGTACAGCAGTAGACGGTCCATGACTGAATATGCTTACAATTTAATAGTTCTTGAGCCATACGATATATAAGATATGATAAAATGCTCCTCTATATATATATATATATATATATATATATATATATATATATATATATAGAGAGAGAGAGAGAGAGAGAGAGAGAGAGAGAAAGAGAGAGGAGCATTTATATAAATAAAAGTGTCGAGGAGTAAAATGGCAGCACTTACAAACTATACTGAAGTAGTGCTTCTTTATGCACTTATAGACACTTCTTCTGGTGAAAGGGAACCAAAGTGTTAATAATAACACATCCAATAGGGCTAAATAACTATAAAACAGTTGCTGCTGTCTTTGAGTCCCAGCTCAGTCCTTGCGAGACTCTCATGATGAAGCAAACGTATCCGCTTCATTTCTTTATTTCTTTCTCCTGTATGATTTATCTGTCTATCATGTGTTTTTCTCGACGACATGGCAGTCATGTCACTATTCAGCTATTCAGTTTACAAGGATATGAAACAGATAAAAAACTAAATTTGCTCATTGGAAAAGCTAGAACCAGAAAATCCTGAAATTAAACAGCTGAAGAGATTATCAAAATAGTAGCAGATTAATTACTGTCAATTGTTTACACTCTTTTTACATACTTACAAAGGCATTTTAAACCCTACAATATCACAATCATGACATGTTACTCTCATATTAACAACAACAAATATTATATTATATATAGTATAATGGAAAGATTATGTCCAGGGAATTTACTGGGTATTTTCCGCATGAAGTTGACATTTCTTATTTGGACTTTAAATGAGAGCAACAGTTTTGAGAGGCTTGAAACCTCTTCCCCTCCCCTTCTTAGCCGCCAATCAACAAGGTCATAATTTTCACTTTTCATGTGCGGTCTTTTTCTGATGATTCGTTGTGGTGTGTCTGTGTCTAAAAATGGCTTTGGCGATCATAATGACGCTTGTTTACAATATTGTACAATGTTAGCATCTGGCTAAGCGTTGTGTATACTAATAAATTGAAGCCAGGAGGCCGAGCTATCTTTGCCGTTGCTTTGGACACGTGGATTTGCTCCGTTTTTGTTTGACTGCACCACCACTGCTTGTCAAACCTTTCGTCTAGAGGAGACTTCAGGCTTTCTAACGACGTATTGCATAATGCAAATTGAGCTTTCCTGGGGCCGTATACATACGTGTATACATGATGTGCGTAACGGAGCCACCCGCATACTCGCTCGTGCACTATTACGCACAGCCAGTCTGCTACTCACAGATACCACACGTTTACAATTGACAACTTTTGGTATTACCACAAACGTATACCATGTGTTTAACTGTGTAATAAGCACTAATAACAATGCAAAATATTACTGACTCCATATGGAGGAGGTGCTTCAAATGTCCCTTTTGGAGCTCTGCCTGGATCTTTTCATAAAAGAAAACAATGTAGGATGGTCATACTTTGTCCTATCTTCTTCAAATGTAAGGCAGGTGTTCACCGATAGTGTAGTTACAGCCCTATAATGTCCTTTACTTGTACAGATATAGCCACAGGCAGTTATTTATACTGAAATATACTCTTATATTTTAGGCGGACAGAAATCTTTAATTTCTATTGACTTCAAAGGCCCACTGCTCTGTTTCTGTATGAGCTACAGGTTTTATGACACTTTCACAAGAAACCTTAGCGGGGTTTCTTTCTGGCAAGACGGAACATGAATCAAGTGCGTTATCACTACGAGGTCGTTGTAACCACTTCGAGAGCTCGGAGCTGAAAAAGAAACAAGGAGGCTGTTTGGATTGGATGTTATCTGCAGCAGACATCTCATGCTCTTCAATTCCAGTCCATCCTGTCACGGTGTCTCGGTCCTACGCCTCATTTGGCGACTAGCTCTGTTCTCTGAAGTCCTTTTATTTCCAGGTACAATTTACGTGTCTTCAGTTTGTTTTCACTGCGGTTACTTTCAGCTTGAGCTAAAAATTCTTGATATAAGCTCAGAAATGAAAACTGCCTCCCCTGGTCAGATGAAAAAAAAAACTCTGTGCTCTCATACTGCCACTGTGAAGAAAAAGACACATATTCTTAGACCGTTATGTAACACGATACAGGGCACTTCAACGGATATGTTGCAATAAGTATAGCTTGCTGTTGCCAGAGTGCATGCTGGACCTCATGTATCCTTCTCTACAAACTAACAGTTTAGAGCAGAGGTTCTCTCATCTGGGAACCGATTGATTGGATGAAACGGTATTGATCTCCGCGAGAGAAACAAGGTCATTGCGGCAGCAGCATTTAGCAGGGACATTAAGATGAATTGTCTCAGTACACCTTGCCTCGGTTAACAGGAACACAAAGTGGCAGCTAAGTGGCAGCCGAGTTCACTCAAATACAAACTTGAATGTCTGAAATGATTCCTACATCTTCTGAAAAAACGAAACAAGACGTCTCCTGATGGCTCCTCTCAGCAGTTGTCCTGCGGCTGCAGCAAAGGGCACGCTTTGTGAAAGAAACCACACCGCTCCCCCTACAACGATGGCTACATCCGCACGGAGCCGTGCGATAATCCCAAAGTAGCTCGGTGTGTGTACGGGTCAGGTCAGGAACTACCTCACATACTGCCTTTATTTCCAAATATATACATATACACACATATATATTATTATAATTTTTTACTCCCAGGGCTCAACGGCCTAAGGTATATATGTCGGTAAAACGATTTCACTGTTCTCTTCTTTCCTGTCACTTCCTGCGATTTCCAGCAATAAAGTCAACAGCAGGCAGCAGTTACTGTAAAAAAAAAACACACACGCACACACACACACCACACAAAGAAGCTGCTGTCGCCCTCCTGTCTTTGTTTTTAAGGTTTTAAGGTTTGTTTTTAAGGTGTCTTCCATCTGAACGGATGCGTGTTTTTTTTGTGTGTTTTTGTGCATCTTTTCAGTTGTTTTCTTCATGCACACTCACAGCAGTGCAGTTGTTCTCCATGGACAGATACAGCTGTTCCCCCTCTTTCTTTCACTCTTGTTTATGTGTCCTCCTCCAGTGTCTTTGTCACTTTCTGTCATTAAAATGTCCACCAGCGCATGTGTTATTAGTCTAGCGGCCATAAAATTGGGAAGGACAAGACGTCTAGGCTTCTGTGCTTTTAGTTACAAGACAGAGGAATCTGTTTCAGAAGTGTTTATAGGTGTGAGGGTGCTGTAGTTTGTTTTACGGGAATCCAGGTTTACACGTGATTACGGTTCCAAGCCTCCGTTAATGTTTCAGCAAGGACGCTATCGGAATTGTGACGGTGAAAAGTTTAGATCTTCTTTTGTGAGAGAAAACCTGGCGAACAGATCCCACACACACACACACGCACACGCACACGCACGCGCACACAATTGTGCACGCGCACACGCAAACAATTGTGCACACGCACACAAACTCGCACACGCACACAGATAATGTGACCATATGCATCCTATCTGTCCACCACTACCCCTATCAGTATCGGAAAGTATCTGGTTGCCTTGGTTGTGGGATATTCTGGGATGGTGTCCCAGAGAGAGTAAATATAGATGGCACACCCTCTGCCTGAAATGCTCACACACACACACACACACACACACACACACACACACACACACACACACACACACACACACACACACACACACACACACACACACACACACACACACACACACACACACACACACACACACATGCATGGCATAAGCTGTCTATCAGTGTCTTCCTGTTCATCTAAACAGAAATATCAACCACCTTCAAAACACGACACACCCAAATGAATAACATTTTTTCGTCTTTTCATTTAGACAGTTTTGCCTCCTCAGATTGATGTTCCAAGGTTATTTGCGTAAAACTGTTTTGTTAAACGGTTTCATGGTTTAGGATTTGTGTGACTGAAGGCACTCCTTGGACTCCCACACATGTGCTCTGTGACTTTGTGTCGCCCACTGGAGAAGAACGTTCCCTGAAGGCCTCGAGAATTTAATCCCAGACAGCTGAGCTCCACTTAAAGCAATTTTCAGGACACATCTGAGACCCTGGTTCACAATGGCAAGTGCCTGAGATTGGCTTCTGCTGCATTGCTTGACATATGAACATGCAAGAAAAAGGCCAGGTTAACGAATCCTTGCTATAGACTGGGTGTGTGGAGAATATGAACTAGAACACACACACACACATACACACAAGGGAAGTCAGGGCTAGTCAATGATGGATGGTTCCGTGGTTGTGCTTCAGTTTTATGTGGTAGTTCTACTTTTACTTTTTTCTTTTTTTTCACTTAGTTTTACTTGACTTGGCTCTCTGCTGCCGGTCTCTAAATGGGTAAAGCAGAATTTGGCGACACTGTTCGCTCTTAAAAAAAGAAAAGAAAGAAAAAATTGAAACCGCACCAAAAACACATGGCGGCATAGCAATTTAGTCATCTCCGTGGTTTTAATTGCTTTTGTAAGTAATCAAAACCACCAACTAAACCATATCGCCTCTTTGCAAAAGACCACCAGACAGCGAGTCTATTCAGCCGCGGCTGAATGAAGTGATTCACCCGAAGCAGCCCCACAATCACAACTGTACTTCTGGGCCACAATGCGCTCTCTTTCACCACTCACCGCCGCTACTGTTTACAGCGCAGCCAAAACTATGCCGCGGTGTTCGTTGGCGACGCATGATGTTGATGTTATTCTCCAGAGCTGGTGATAAGCTACAGCAGCAGCTGGCTGACAGAGATTCTTTCATCCTGAGAGTTGATAGATGAGGAGGTGGAGCGTGAGCCGGACACCTAATTAACCCCCCGAGCCTCTCCGAGATCCTAATTTTACCGAGCGTGCTTTTGATCTCCGTTGCTTGAATGTATGAACTATGAAATAAGGAATCTGCATTGCCTGCTGGCTGATTGACTCGGCCTTCTGCCTTCACCCTCCACGCCACTATCCTCTGTGTCACATTTTCCTCCACTCTTTTGCAGCGTGGTGCCAACACTGTGGGCTTTGGGCTTTGCTCCTGCTGTTTGGTCTTGCCAAACACACAGAAGGGAATAATGGCTTTTCCTCTTCCCTTTTAATATCTCTGGAATATCATGAGCTTTTCAAGGGCGCTCTTGTCCGTGCATATACACTATAATGCAAAGTCAGCACATGAATGAATGGCAAATGTGCAAACAAATAGAAATACTGTTGATTAAATGTCATGAATAGTTCGGACTTGTGCCCACGGGAAGCGATGCTCCACAATTAGCCACCAGTCCACCAGACAGCGTGCCGGCATGGGGCACTTTTATTTAATTTCACATGAGCCCTCGGTGCCTATTCATCACTTTGGAATACATCTAATTCATTTTCTTTCTTTATCGTACTGCTTGGGGACAGCTCCTAAAAAAAATATATTTTTAAAGAAATCTTAAAAATCCCTTAAAATGCTTGTCCTCTCTCAAAGACGACAAAGTGTATAGCCATGCCCAATTGTCACGCAGCAAATGGAGAACACTCACATCCGAGTATAAAAAGCAAGGACGGCAAGAGCTGACTGGAACTGTTTCTCAGAGCGGTGATCTCATGCCCTGGCCTCATTGGGGAACCAGAAATGACTAACCCACAGCAATGCATGATGGGAATCAGGAAGCTCCTCCCAGAGGCACAAACGCAGGAAGTGCCCACGGAATCACATCACTCTCTTTTCTTTTCTTTTTTCACCTTCTCAATATCCCCCGGTCTTCCTCTGCCAATAACGCCCTGCTTTCACTTGTATCTTTCTTTTCCTCTCTTCCAGCTCTCCTTCTCTGTCTTCATTCCTTGTCAACTCTCGTCATATCTGCTTTTAGAAAAGACGAGTATGCGTACAGTAACTCTCGGTGTTTGTTTTCGCTCTAAGGTTACAGAGCGGCAAGATTCCAGAGCTGCCCTGCAGAATCATCCCACACCTTCAATACTTCTCCCATTACAGTGTGTGTGTGTGTGTGTGTGTGTGTGTGTGTGTGTGTGTGTGTGTGTGTGCGCGCGTACATTTTAACCACTGTACTGTGTATCTGTTCAGCCGCACACAATTAGTGCCCTATGCTGGGACTCTGGTTTGACGCTTCAAATATGGCCGATTAAATTAAATTGTTATATTGTTTGTGTCCTTGGTGTTTGATATGGTGAGAAAGATAACATGTGGTGCACGCTGTGTGTTACTGATGTAGTCATATATTATTTGGGTATTTCCGACTTTGTGGATAGAATGTACAAAAACATCTGCGCCACTTGTTAAATATAATAAAAAGACTAGACGTTGCTGAAGGGAGAAGCAGATGTGCCGTAGCAAAAACAGATGTGTCCGTCAAACCAGATCTGCAGAATTACCCTGAAAACCAAACAAAGCCCAGAACAAGTGTCACTGTGGTGTCTGTCAGTGTGTACCTGTGCATTAAGTCTTCCAGCCTCCTCCCTTGCTCTTCATCCTGCTCCAGCTGTTTCCGCCGCACCTCCTCTTCCTCCACTCCGATTCCCTGGAGGAGCCATCGCTCACGCATGGCTTTGGACTGAGGAGGGAACAGAGACACGTTACGTGATGTTACATACCAGAGCGGCCATGTTGGAGGTCCGGACAGCGGACTGTGACCGTTACACTTACAGTCGCTGGTACGGATCGATAGCAACACCACAACGCTCTCCAAATAGCACTGGTTGTGACATCATGAGCCGCCACGAGGCATCGGGCCAAGAGAACTGCAGTTATCGGTGATACACGGCAAGTTTTGTCGGCATGGCAGCGCATTAAATACGGAGGTGTGAGTGCCCCAGTCGTCTCTTCACACAGGGTTTAGTGCTAGTCTTTAATGTCTTTAAAGACGAATGCCAGAGCAGCGTGTTTATGTATCTAATGTCTCGTCTCTGTGTGGAGCCGTGTTTTGTTACCACAACAGAGCCGAGCGGGAACACCTAGCTTCACCTTTGGCTGTTTGCTGTCAAACTGTTGCTTGGCTCAAGGCCTGAGAGCTGACAATTAGCAGTACACGCACGCACACTGACACACACCACGGGAACGATTACGAAGCATTTCTCCACCTGCTGTCAGAATGTGGAAGCTGGGCCGTTTGTTTGTGTGTTTGTTTGTGTGAGTGTGGCTGCCACACACCTACACAGCCAAGGGAACCTCACGGAGATCTTGTTTATCACTGAGTTGTCAGTCAGGAACATTTTTGAAAGGGACTCAAGTTGCACAACTAGACTGAATGGACGGGCTTCTTCTTGTTCTGTACGTGGGGCATAGAAAACATGATTTAACCAGAGGAGGACGCTGACCTGTAGCTGACCTTGACCTCTGACCTGCAGGGGGAACCTTAAAGAAGCATCATCGCCTGTAAATTAAGGCTTTTTGGACCATTTAAGAACAAAACAGTGTTGAATAAAGTTGTTTTGAATAATTAACTAGTTGTTTCCTCTGAGAACCAGCTCTCTGCTCTCTCAATCTCACGCTGTGGGGGGGAGGGCATAGAGGATCCATGTCATTCATCATATAATGCGCAAATAACTCAATTCATCAAATAACCCAAATTTGAACAGTTAAAGTATCAAATCACCAAAATCCATAACTGCTACAGAGAGGATCAAACATAAACGGAGGAGAGCGTGCTTCAAGGCAAAGTGCCGGGTATAACTTAGCTCTGAAACCATCACGATGTTTACATGGTCCCGTGCTCAGATCAACGCCTCCATTCGGGAAGGCTTGACTCCTGTAGCCAAGAGGTTCTTATCAGACCTCTGGGCTCCAGTCTCCATTTCCTCTCCCAGGCCACCACGTCTCTGGAGAGAAGACTACAAAGCCTGCTTCATGCTACCTGGCTGCGTGGCACTCAGAGGTAATGGCCATTAAATGGGACTGTGTGACCAGATGCTGATTACATCTGGAGTTCAAGCCGGTTGGTGTCGTATGAATGAAAACTGAACTCTGTAGGGGCCTCCCTTCCCTGTTTAGCTCAGTGAATGGTAGAGCACAGCACGGACATGTTTGGGTTATATGACGTGTGTTACTTTTAATTTTTCTCCGGGGAGCATGGGAAGTAGAAAGGGAATAGATAGAAGACGGCCAGGAGCCAAGTGGGGCATTCTCGTGGCCTGGAGGTTAATCTTACCCCATCATTGTCCCCTCACTTCCTGTCATCTCCCTAGTGCCAGCTAACTAATAAATGCATCAGGCTTTTATAACAGCGAAACTGAAAAGCATTTTATTTCATTTTTTTCAAATGGATATTGGCTGAATTATGATCAATTATGAACATGCGGCTTGTAATTACTTTATGATAACTTCCCCAAGAGGGTTGTACAGTAATTAAGTACACAGTATATAACTCCCATTTCATTTTGGAGGTAAATATTGTATATATACTATATATACTCCACGACATTTGTCTGACAATTTTGTATGTGTTGAGAAGATCCTTCAACTTCTTAAACTAAATAAACTATTTGAAAAGCCTCTCGGACCAGCTTGGACAAGTCATATGCATCAAAGCCGGCAGCGCTGGATCAGCCTGACGAGTAAGGCTGAGGAGTTTGAATGTATGTTTCGCAGCTGCGCCCATACTATGAACTTAAGGCTGTGATCAAACCCGGGTGCCACGGCTTAACCCTCATTAATGGTTGCACGCCAAATACACACATGGCTTTAATCATTGGTCCTCTTTTGCCGATATTTCCATTAGTGGATGTTAAATGCTGGAAAACACCGGCATGTGGGAATCAAACCTATTTAATATAAGACTCATTCACGCCAACTGTGTGTAAAGTCTCTAATTACAGAATGGAATGTGTTTTTTTTATTGCAAATATTAAAGCTGGCTACCATACATATTTGTAGTAGAACGGGTACCCGTCCTGCATCTGCACAGTGTTTAGAGCTGCAGGATTTCCCCTTAACAAAGTGTCACTCACATTTACTCACGCGTGCGTTCTAAAAGTAGGACGGGGAAACAGAAATCAAAGTTCATAAACTACATAAGCAGATGACGACAATATGAACATGTATATGATTCCTATATCTGGTGTGTCTCCACCTGACAGGGCAGCCAAGGGACTCATTCCTCATTAGTTTGAAAGGTTCAAGCACTCCACATAATTTTCTCAGTGTCCCCGTTTACGCACTCGCCGACTATTCGAACGTCAAATCAATAGCGGCTGGCAGCATTCTTTTACGGGGATATGTTTATGTGCGTTGTGATTTGAGTGTTTTTCTGGAAAAAAAAGAAAACATCCAAGCCTGCCCTGCTCAGCCAATGGGAAACTCTCCCACACAGCAGGAGCACTGAGATTTGGACGCTTCGATGGAATGAACTCGTTAGCCAGAAGCTGACTTCCACATTTCACCCTGCACACAGGTAATTAAACACACACACGCACGTACGGGTAAAAACTGTAAAGGAAGGCACAGGAAACATCTTTGTCTTGTCTCTTTAACTCTCTATGACATTTCGGGTCAAGGCAAGAACTATCATTTGGAGAAAAAAAAAAGAAGAGGGATGGACTGGATAAAGGGAGATACATGACGGCCTCACACACACACACACACACACACACACACACACACACACACACACACACACACATTTGTAAAGTGTTGCTGTGAGCAACATCGTTGACTCCATTCCTCTGCTGGCTTCTAACCCTCACCTGAAGTCTCTTCCTCACCTCATTCATATTCATATTCAATTCAATTCAGTTTATTTTGTATAGCCCAATATCAGAAATTACTAATTTGCCTCAGAGGGCTTTACAATCTGTACACATACGACATCCCTGTCCCAGGACCTCACATCGGATCAGGAAAAACTCCCCAAAAATAACCTTTCACAGGGAAAAAAGGGAAGAAACCTTCAGGAGAGCAACAGAGGAGGATCCCTCTCCCCGGATGGACAGATTCAATACATATCATGTGTACAGAATGAACAGCGTTACAAAGTTACATAAACACATTACATGAATATGACAATGTATGAATGGAACTCCAATCCATGAAATAGAAGGAGGTATCTCACCCTGAACTCAAAATCTGACCTTAAACTAACTGGAACATCAAGTCTGTCCCTTATCTCCCACATACAGTAGCCCAGACTTGTTCAGCCAAGTCGTGGATCCAAGAGTAAATATGTCATCACATATTCAGCCAATGAATATAGAGTCCATTACCTCATAATGGAGGAATGTGTCTTCGCCGTTTCTTTCTAATGGAATCTTTGCCTCTTCACAATGATTGAACCGTATGCTGCAACTCCCCTTGTAGTTGTTTACAGTCATTGGGGTAAATAATTAAAGTTTAACCGTAAACTCAATTCTCAATCCTAAATCCTCCTGCTAATCATAAAACGCATTCTTCACCATAAAATGTTCATAATTCTAAACTAACTTTATGTGGATCACACAGACACACACACACACACACACACACACACACACACACGCACACACACACACACACAAACCTTGATATGCTGTAGTTGCAGCACCAGGTCATCGAGCTGGCTTCTCCTGTCTTCAATCTCGGCTTGCCATTTTCGCTTCTCCTAACAGACAAAAGGAAAATCAAATGAGATCTCAGAACACGTCAGATTTATACATTTTATTAATTCTTTTATGGGTGGCCAGTGAAAAAAAAAGAAAAGAAAAACAAGAGTTGAAAAAGTTGCGCGTGATGGTTCACTAATGCACGCATGGTGTATTGATTGAGTGTTTTAAAGTTAATGCTCATCATCGGCGAGGCAACATCCCTTCGGGCCAATTAAGGTTTTCATGCGTTCAATTTAAAAGGTGAGCAGAGACTTAATGGCCTCTCAGACAAGTATGTTCAATTTAAACTGATGCGGTCTTGTTTAGTCTACTCGGTGGGCGATTCAATTGTTCCGATTGTTTCGACAGTACAGCAAACGAGACATTAACATAAACTGGGATTCCAATTCAAGAATATGTGTCTGAAAGGATATACTGTATAATAACCAAAAACGATCCCCATTACACTCACTTCACCTGTACCCCAACACAGAGAGGAAAATGATCCAGAAAATAAATATTAGAGTATTAGAGGGGTCAGAGGTCGGGGCTTATTGAGAACTGTGAGGGGTCAGGGGGACAGGCTCTCCAAAGAGGAGGGATTAAGCCTTGAAGCCTCTAAATGACGTTGAGATTGAACTTGGGGTGGGGCGAACAATCCTCTACTTCATGTGGAGATGAATGAGGCTGATGTTTGGAGGCCAGGCTGGGAGCACGGTGAGTGGGAGGTTTTGAAACAGGAAAAGAAAAAAATAAATAGAAATCCTCAACAGACTGAGGCGATGTGGAGTCACTATCTTTGAATGTAGTTTGACGCAAATGCATGGGAATACAAACAAAGTAGATCCCAGGACAGCCCTATTTGGGGCTGGAGGGCATGAGATACTGTACATGTCTCTCTCTCTCTCTCTCTCGCTCAGTGGGAACAGAACAAGGATTTCTGGGACATTTCCTGTTGGCTAAATATAGCCATCAGGGGAAAACCCCAAAATGTGTATAAACGTTAGACCACCTCTCAAAAGAGAGTGATGCAAAAAACAGAGAGGATATAATAGTAAAGCAGAAAAGACAAACCTGAACAGAATGTCACCGTATAAACATAAAACAGAGTATTATTGATTGATCAGCATTTTCTTCACATCTTCATCATCCTGAGAATAATGACTGATGCCTCTCAGGAGCAAATGAGATCGCGTGACATTGTTATGATGCTGGCCAAGAATACCCTATGGGGATGAGGTTGGGTTGAAGGTCGAGGGCACACAAAGCATCTGACGGTGACACCGTCCGGCTGCTCGTTGCATCCCTTCCCCCACTAACAATAATAAACACAATCTTTCCCTGTAAGCTCTCTAGCTGTCGGCGCCCGAAAGTGAACAAAACCATGAAAGTGGCGGATCAGGACAAAAGTAAATATGAATTATGTTTGTCACGTTGGGTTGCTTGGAGCTTTTATTACAGAGGCGGTGGGAAATGAGGCTGGGATGGACAAACCGGACTTTGTGGTTCACGCTCTGCAACGTCATCCCTAAGGGACGGGGAACCGCCTTTTCTCACCTATGGTCTTCCTTTGAGGGGTCTCAATGTGGCATTTTGGATTATGTTTTTTTGAGCAACCCCAAAATATGTCTCAAACTATGAGACATAATTGAGTGTCCGAATGGCCACCATATAATTCATAATGTTCGAAGCGCTTCTAAACTTTTGATTATGTTCTTAAACGAAACACGATGTGGATGACAGATTTATGACTAGAACAGCTTGACACCTGCATCTCAAATTAATCTTCAGGCTGCAGTTTTCAGATGATGCACATCTCCAATCGTACATGTGGCATATACTGCTGACCTTCTACCCCCTAGCCCCCCCCCCCAAAGAAGATAAAAAAGGTCCTACTCCACAACAAAGAGTGGTGGAGTCGAAGAGGTCAACCAGATCCAATCTTTCATTATAAAAAATTAATCAGGAAACACAGACTAGTTGGGAGAACATATCACAAAGCTGCACACAGGCTGTAAAAACATCTGTACAAAACCTGAGGTCATCTCTCTCTCTCTGTCACACACACACACACACACACACACATGTACACCCAAACATGTACACACCCACACACACACACACACACATGTACACACAAACATGTACACGCCCACACACACACACACACACACACACACACACACACACACACACACACACACACACACACACACACACACACACACACACACACACATGTACACCCAAACATGTACACACCCACACACACACACACGCACACACACACACACACATGTGTACACCCAAACATGTACACACCCACACACCCACACACACACACGTACACCCAAACATGTACACCCCCCCCACACACACACACACACACACACCGCAGCAGCAGTTCCCATGGCCTCTGAAGTACAGTCAACGAGCCCAAGTAGAGGTATGGACTCCAGATGTCAAGGACCATAAAGGACAAAACACACACACACACACACACACACACGCAAATACACGTCCAGAGAAACACACAAAAGCAAATATGCACACACAGATAGTGTGGACACGAATATATTCTCAAAATCAACTAGAACTGCAGGCAAGTTTTGTAGAATGGGCAAACACAGTATTGTATCATACAAATACGAGTTATTTTCCGGCGGTTTGCTAAACAGCGCAGGACTTTGAAGTTGACAATCGCTCTTAGGCAGATAATACAGGCTCTTCATTCATCCCTCTGCCCACTGCAGTGGGATGTGGAAAACCCACAAAACAAAAGGAGGTAAAAGAAAAAGCCGACACAGGCTCTGAGCAGCGCAATGCAACATAATCTTACAACACATTGCGGAAAACACTGATGAAAACTGTAACACAGTTATGCTTCAAAAGAGAAACCACAATGTGGCGGCCTGTCATAAATAAAACATTCATCTCAGCAGAGTCGGAGGTCTGCTTACTCATTACAGTGCTTTACTGATTGCTTAGTGTTTGGCAAAGTTTGGAATTCCAGGTTTTCCAGTTATGGACTCTGGCAATGCAAATACTGCAAACTCCTCCCCTTTTGGTCATTTTGTATACAAGGAGCCAAACTTGAAATGTTTGTTTTGAAAAAAGAAATCCAAACCTGACAATTTCTTCACAATATACTGTATCTTCCACCATGATACTTTATCTGTAGAAAATATGGATTTCTAATAGAGTGCTTCTTTAGTTTTTTGCACTTGAACTAACATGTTTGGTTCCAGGGCCAAGACTTGAACTGGGGAGGACTCTTCAGCTGCCTGAGGTCAGAGAGTTCCTCTGAAAAAGGGTTGGATCCGTTCCTAAGTCCAGCTCTCACATCTCAATCATAACAGAAATTAATTGGCGGGAGGGATCTTCACTGTCTGCGAGTACAGGAAAAAAAAAATTAAAAAACGTGTTTGCCACTGAAACTGCTGCGTGAAAGATGAAAGCCTGGTGCAGTTGAACTGGCAGGAGAAGGAGCCCGAGTCCTGCTCTGTTCACTGTATTTGGCCCCCGGAGAACACGGCGTCCTCCTCTGGAAAATATGTTGACATTCTTGGCGACACGCTAACGACTTCCCACACTCTGACTCACTGCGCGTTTAGCCCCACTTGGCTCTCATACATCACATCACTTTTCCCACTATTTTGACACCCTCCAAAGAGTTAGACACTAATATAAAATTATGTGTTCAATATTTAAAATGGCTAAGATTGGAGATTTTTACGGGGTTTTTTTTAGCCTCAGAAGCCAATGAAAAGTCACATGGAGTAACCTCCCATCCTACGAGGTTAAACATTTTGGAAAGGGGGTCAAACCTCAGTATCTGGTTACAGTTCCTGTAAACTAGAGTTCAGCATGATGAACTTTCGCCCTTCTTCGTTGGTCGGTCCGTTTTCCAAACGTAACCTCTTGTTTTTATTCAATGACGTTTTCATTTTGTTTAATGTTCTCAGCCCTAACAAATGGTGCAACAGTATTCTTGTTAAGAGCACTGAAACTCACATTTCCAAGGTCATTGTCGCATAAACACACACACGGAATACAGGCAGGAGTACCAGGGTCCAAGCCCCCACGATTTGAAAAAAGGCCTTGTTTTCTGGACAACTAAATAAAGCAGGAAACAGAGAAGCCAATGCAGACATGACTGGTGAGAATGCAGCCTGTGAATCATTGAACAAAATCCAGACTTAAAGGAGGATTCACAGTTTTTGTGGAACAGAATATCAGTTAAAGGAAAGTTTGATTGAAAGGTTCGAAAAATAGATACATTTCGAATTTATGCATCCTAGTACACAATAGCGTCCAGAAAAACCTCAGTAGGAGTGATACAAAATGTGACTCGTATCACGCGTCCATATACTGACTGGATAGTTTTCATAAAAAATTGAAAATGTGTCAGAATTTGGACATGCAAGCACTTGATTGCAAACACACACCTGCTTATAAAGCAGCGTCCTCCATCACTGATGCACACAAGCTGAGGCATGAGGTCACACAGACGTGATTAACATGCGCCAAAGCAGTGATGCAGCCATGTTGGATTCCAGGTTCTGCTGGTGTTGAGATTGCAAACGGACGCGAGCTGCGGATCAGATGAGTCACATTCTGCACGTGCCAACACACCCAGCGGAGACATCTCCCTGTGGAGATCGTCTCCCGTTCAGCGGGCGGCCGTACCTGAACACGTAAGAACAGAGACTAAAATGGACCTGTGGTTGAAAGGTCACGGGTTTGATTCTGCACTTACTGTGCTGGGTAGAACATTTGGATAACGCATGAGCCGATGCCTATAAATATGAATGCATACATGGAGTGCGTCCACTTTGCCCCGAGCGGTGACTGTCTGACTCTGATGTCCTCCCTAGACATTTGTGAACGGAGCGCTAACTCCTTAGCCGATGGCGGTGTCGATAAATGCAGACGTAGCACGTGGCTGAAATGTCTCGCCACTGTCATGCAATGGCAGCAGCAGCTGGTGACTACTATACTCACCATGTCCACATTGAGGAGAGACGCGAGCATTCACATGGACGTCGTACACAAACACGGCATGCCAAATGCATTTTATGTCTATTAGGACGATAACGGTCTGTTTCGATTCATAGCTGCATTTTCTAAAATGACCTTCGCTGCATGCCGGCCTCTCTGCCCTCCAACAGTGTGTCCGTCACTCCACATGGTTTACTATCAGATTCATGTCACGACAAACATTTAGAAACTGCCAGTGCCCACTAGAGCTGCATTCCAGTCTATGAACCCTAATGCCACACACACACACACTCACACGCACACACACACACACACACACACACACAAACACGTATATACACACACACACACGGCAGAATGTCCAGTAGGTCCAAGACAGCTGCTGCTAATTTTAGACGGCATGTAATGCCTGGTGTGCCCCAGACCCCCTGTTGCCATCCCCCCTCCGAAATGACTTTGCCCCGAGCACACTCCCCACCCCCATAAAGTGCTGAAGACCATAAACCAAGCCTCCACTGGCCACCTATATCCAATCCTGCCTCTAGTGAATCCAAATATTCTCAGACGGCGGTTGGCAAAACCCACAAATATTCCAAACCTTCAGAATTCAGGAAGCCTGCTGAGCAATCGCGTGCGGGCAGTCGGACCTGGCTATACACGCAGAGACTCCAGTGACTTATGAACCAACAGCGGTGTCATTGTGCCATCTGCATATGCAGAGGGTTGATCTGCCAACCCTTTCTTCTGACGACCCAGAACAGGGCCTGAAAGTTGTGTTCAGTCTCACCTCCGATGCATAGAAACACTGGTACAGGCGAGTGTCTGATTTAGTCGAACGTGTCCGATTGCGTGCAAATAACTGACAAACAATTTCCAGTTGGCTACATTTCGCAAGAGTTTATCCATTTCCATTACCTGCTGTAAGAGCAGTTAAATTAAAAGAGCTGCTACATGTAATTCAAGGGAAAAACGGGGGTAAGCAGGTTTAGAATTGTATTCACAGCCTAAAGCAGAAAGTAGAAAAGTGGCCGCATTTTAGCAACCTGAATCAATATTGTCCGTGTATCGCTTTCAAGTGTTAAATGCTGCCAATATGTCAAACTATGAGTGAGTCAACTGGACACACTGCAACTACACATTCCAGCAGGAAGGCCCAGCCCCCCACTCTATTTACCTCTCTTAACGCAGCCCATTGCCCCGGCCCTCGCTGCATGCCACAGTCACAAATCTCATGCATGCCAAGGTCTAGCTAGAACCCCCCCCCCCCAACCTTCACCCTGCCCCTCTCACTTCCCTCTGTCAGACCTCACTAAGTGGATCCAGAGCACCAGAGACCAGCTTCCAGAACGAGTTTAACCAGATTACTTCACACAGCTCACCCAAAGAGATCAAACTGTGGGTGATAAGACCATTCATAATTGCACATTGGCCTTGAATGGTTGTTAAAAACCATAAACAACGGGCACAGAGATTTAGATTTTGAGGTTATCTTTTTTTGCGGTGAAATATCTCCGCGACAGTCTCTCGTCAAGGACACACACTCACACACACACACGCGAGCGCAAACACACACACGCACACGCACACTCACACACACACGCACACACACACACACACACGCACACACACACACACACACACACACACACAGCGCCATCATATCAATCCTCATTGACCACGTCCTAATTCCCCTCAGACTTGGTCCCAGACAATCTACGGCCTTGTGTGTGTTTGTGTGTGTCTGTCTGTGTGTGTGTGTGTGTGTGTGTGTGTGTGTTTCAGAGGGTTAGCTGAGAGCCCAAAGGGCTGAGGTCATCTGTGTATACATGTCACAGACAGTACAAAGAAGTCAGTGAATGGGTGCATGCAAAGACACACACACACACACACCACACACACACACACACACACCACACACACACGTACACACAGACACAGACACACGCACACACGCACACACACACACACACACACACACACACACACACACTAGTGTATGTATTTTTGCTACGCCGTTTAAGTTTGTCAGGCCACAAGGGCAACAGTTAATCAGAACGCTGAAGCACTCACCATTCATTGGCTGGTCTCAAAACCACACACATTTTCAGAACACACACAGACATAAACACACATGCGAGCACACACACACCCACGTGCACATGCGCACACAAATGCACATGCTCTGTTTTTTTGGGGGGAACCCTGACCAGGCTGCACTCCATCCGATGGCTATAATTACATGTTAATAATATACCAATTACAGGTCTGGAGTTAACAACATGACATCACAATGTTTCCCTAATCTGGCCAATTAGTAACCATGGCAACCAGCACCGCTGGCAGCTGACATGATCACTATCAGACGGTGGGAATCTTTGACTGTTTGCAAGTGTTGCGGACAAACGTACCAAATGACTAATCAACTCTTCGATTAAAACCCTGAATGATTCAGACTAACCCTCAGAAGAACACCATCGCAGCCATGTTACACTCAGTTTAGTTAAGCTTAACACAACATATGATGGGAAAAGAACGCAGCAGTGAACCAACTGTAAATCAACTGTGGAGAAGTAGAACGATGCCACTCAGGGCTCGTTGCACTCTTGCCCCTTCAATAATTCATGAGAAATAGAAAAGTGCTTACAGAAAAAAAGTCACATATATAGGATTTGAATCATAAGCGAGACGGACAGACTGCAGGCAATAGGTCCCTGTATAATGTGCTTTGAGCAATTGTAAAGAAGACTTTCTGTAGCGTCCCAACACTGTCTCACTCCAAGAGCTGTGATTGAGCAGAAAGGTATGTGGTCCTTTTGCTAAGCTAAAAAAAGGAAAGAAAAGAAAGGTGATTCACAGCCATTATGGCCATGCTTTATTCATGAGCCACACAGCAAACAGCCGTCATTATAGAGTTATTTTCTACAGAGAGTGGTCTGTCTGCTGCCTGACGCTGATTGTCTTCTGATCCGGGTTCCATAAATGAAACGTGGCAAAGAACTCATATCTGTCATAGTCCAAATGGACACGGAAATTAATAAACAGTGTGACATTCAGCAGTTGTGAGCTCAGGCGCCTCAGATGCGGAGACGACAGTTTTGCGGAAGCTTCCAATTTGGCTCGTGATCTGCTAAAGTATTGATGAGGTCTCGGAGTATCAATTATTGATTAAATCATTAGCATGTCAGCTGCAGAGACAGTGTGTGTGTGTGTGTGTATACTGTACACCTCTTCACAAGGGTTTCGTAATACTTATTCAGAACTGACAGTCAGACAAGGAAATTAATAAATATGATATCATACGTATAAAGACCACATAAACTAGTTTAAACGACATTAATCCAGGGTTTCTGATGTGCTGAAGCGGCCTTCGGATTAGGAAACGCTTGCTTTTGATTGGCAGGCAAAAGAGGTTTTATAAGACTCTTCCCCCTTCCCTGTGAGACGCTCTGGAAAAGCTTCTGTATTTACACTGGCTCCGCGTTGTTTGGCTGAGTCCGTGGCTTACAGAGCGCTTAGCGGGTTGTGAGTACTATTAGTGTAGTCGTAACCCTTCTCTGTTCAAGTGCCTGGTAGGGCCCGAGGGCTATTAGTGCCCCTCATTGTCGTTGATATAGTGTACACACACACACACAGCTGAGACGAGACAGATGCTCATTTGAAGCAGACAAACTTGTTACTTGTATTCAAACGACTGACTTGGCTTCGCTCCGGGATTCTCTCGCCACTTCCAGCAGGACCTCTGATTGTTCTCCAGGATGGAATTAGCGGCACGACAGCTGCTAACGAATATCCTGCGACATTTGTTGGCATTTTTGGCCTCGTGCACCAAACCAAAAACGGAATTTACGTGATACCGTAATCTATGAACCCCCCCGCCCCCCCCCCCGAGCTTTGTCCAATACACGTAAGAATGATGCAAGACACAGAAACGCTTGTTCCTCGCAACTGTCGGAACTTTTCCACTCTCTTTCTTCACTTAAGTGCCCGACTGGTTTAAGTACATGCAGCCTGGTATGGCTGCCATGTTTCGACGTGGCCAAAATAGTTTCTCCATCTGCTGCTGCTGTTCACCCCACTTGTGTGTATGAATGTGTGTGTGTGTGTGTGTGTGTTTTCCTGTGTGTGTTTTCCTGTGCCTCTGTGCGTCTTGAGTGTGTGTGGTATGCTGTGGTTGCTCGCTGGCGCCAAATGTAGTCCCAGGTCTAACTGTTGCTCTGAAGTCAGTAGCGAGTGAAGCGCTTCAACAAATGCCTCCGTGGTCGTGAAACATGGCGTTGAGTATCCAAACGTATTCTGAGATCGTGCTAAAAGCCTCAGACATCTGGCCAAAAAGAAGAAGAAGAAGAAGAAAACGAGCCAATTTTCCACCAACCTTTCTCAGAGTTGGTTTACCCAAAAAAAGGACATGGAAGAAAGATGACAACGGACAAACCCAGCAGCAGTGTAGGGCACATGGGATCGTGAAAGAGGAAGGCTGTTGGGGGCCTATGGTGTCATGTAGTAGGGCCCCCGACGTTGAGCGTATTCATTTTTCAATTAAACTACTAAAATAACTGCTGCAATTGTGATTTATCAAAAAAACAAAACACAAAAAATGTTTATTTAATAAGCTCAGCATTTAGCCTCCCAGGTACATGACCACTCCATAACTAGTCTCATTTATCTCCAGCCAACGTTTGCTGCTCCGCACTTATACAGGACCAACAGCCTCGGGGTCGCCGCGGCGTGTCGCACCTCCACCGTTGACGTCACAGGAATTAATTTGGCAAAGTTCGCTAAACTTGAACTTTGGCATGGAGCGATGAGACCAAAACTGACCACTCTTTTGACCTGCCTTCTACATGTGTTTGAACTGGCGCGAGTGGAACGTGAATGACTAATGTGACTACTTCGGAGAGAGAGCATGGCAGAGAACGGGAGAGGGGGGGGGGGGGGGGGGGGACTCAGGAAAGAGGCAGAGAGAGACTAGGCGTGATATTGTACTGTGAATGACTGGAAGTCAAGGTGAGACGGGGGCTGGCCGCGAAAGCACTCGCAGACAAACGGAAAGAAAACAACCAGACGGAAGGTCAAAGAAGCACAAAGAGACAACAAATGAAACACTTCAAAAAATAAGCACACAGTTTTAAAATGCACTTTGACTTACCGCCAAGGCCTGCAGCCTCTCTTTGTGGAGCTGAGCCTCCTCACACGACATCCTGGTGGGGTGGGGGAAGCAGGGGAGAGGGAGGGGGGGAGGAGGGAGGGGTGGGGGTGGGGGGTGGGAGAAAGAGACGTGAGATCTGGGAACACTGAGAGCCCCGGGGTTCCCTCAGCGAGAGATACGAGAGGCAGAGAGGTCAGGGAAGTATAGAGAAGTGAGGGAAGAGAGAAGGAGAGGAGTAGGTGGAGGAGGAGGAGGAGGAGGAGGAGGAGGAGGAGGAGTATCCAGACGAGGTCCTTCCTCAGCGGTAATCCAACCAGAGCGAGGAGACAGTGGGAGAAGGAGCGCACACTGAGGGGAGGCAAAGATCTCTCATTCACTGGCCATGTGCCTCACACTCTGCCCGCTGCTCGCATTCTCTCTCTCTCTCTCACCCACTCTCTCTTCTGCGCTCCGTCTCTCCTCCCATTTGTCCCTTCCTTTCCCTCCCTCTCTCCCTCCCTCTCACTTGTTTTTAGGCATGAGCCATGAGGTGATTAAACAGCTGGGAGGAGCAGCTGAGAGGGAGAGAGAGAGAGAGAGAGAGAGAGAAGCAGAGGAAGAGAGAAGTAATGGCATGAAGGTAAATGGGGTTGTGAGAAGAGAGGGAGAGGTAGAGAGGGAAAGAGGGAGCGATGGAGGAAGAGCGCAGAAGAATTGCAGAAGTAAGGAAAAAGGGAAGGAGACGAGTCATTTGTCATCTTTGAAAGCGGGGAGGAGACTTTGGGCAATGGAACAGAAAAGACTAAATTACTTTCGTTTTCTATAATTGTGCTCTACATTTTCTAGTCCAACAGCTTTACTTTTTCTCACCTTGGATCAAGGCCAATTATTACTTTGATGAATCAATAGATCAATATGAATGCACCTCCCTCACAAACATTGGTCCCTCGGTTCTGGGCTTAAGTCAACTAATAAGAAAACATCATTTTTTTGTATTTTATAATTTATTGCAGGTGAGATAAGAACAATAAGTTTCACAGATTTGAGTGGTACATTCTTTTATTATTAATTTAAAATGTATTGGCTCACAATTAGAAATCTGCTTTCACTGTCACTCAATTATTCTAAACTAAAAACTACGAAACAGTAATGATGTCAAAAACAGCATTCCTCAGCCAAAAACATATCCACAACATGGAAGTGAAATTGAATAAAACTTTGCTCGTCATGCTCGGGGGCAGAGCTCACCGGCCAGTTGGCCCCACTGCATTGTGACATAACAGACTCCTCCCACCCGAGCCTTCACCCAGATGGTAATGAGTTATGTAGCTATTGCTATGCCACCGTGTGCCAATCACAGGACGACAGAGACAAAGTGACAAAACTAGTATTTAGCGTGTTACTATTGTTTCCATATATTGTGCCCTTTTAATGCACTCCTATGAGACCGCATGCAGCGACGTCGCCCACACACACAAACACTCCTTCAGCTGACTCTTCAGGTTCTATTTCTGGTCACTCCGGTTATACATTTATGCCAGCGCCTTTCATTCAATAGAAGAGACATCAATGGAAGCCTTCTCCTTTAGAAAAACAAGAGCAGGATGGAGACACAAAAATTAAAATAGTCACGACAATTGTGTCACTCCGTGAACATCAATGGAACAATGTTCTAAATACAAACTGCAACAAAAAGAAACTCTTTAAAAACCAAGACATATCTTCATACGCACACACACACACACATACACACACACACACACACACACACACACACACACACACACACACAGACAAAAAGCATGTGTGCATGGGTCATTAACTGTGACCCAATTTTCTTTCTCCCTATTTTAACTCTCGAGGTTCACCTGCATGGGTTTCATGCATCTTCTTCTGCATCATCAATTATGTTATTCTCTTACAGCCACATACATTTTCTCTCGTTCTTTGCCTCCATCCTTCCTTACACCCCTCACTCGTTTCCTCCTCCTGCTCCCTCTTTCCTTTGCTGCATTGCTGCCCTGTTTCTCCACTTTCCCATATCCAACACTGTCTCCTCGCGTCCATCAAGTTCTCCTTTTCCTACATCCTAGGCCCTATAAATCCCTCCTTATTTCTCGTGTCAACTTTCCCTTTCAACTCTCACTCCTTCAACCCTCTCTTCCACTTTTCCTTTCTCTTTCCATCCCTCCTCGTCTCTGTCCTGACTCCCTTCCTTCCCACTACTCCTCTTTACTCCCCATCCCTCCCCTCATCCTCCCCTTCCATGCAACCGTTCCTCTTCGTCCTCTGCCTGTCCCTCCTTCCATGCTATGCGACTTCTTCCTCACACTATCTGTTCCTCCTCTTCCTCATCTCCCTCTCGTGCTCCTCTTTCTCCTCTTTCTCCATCCCTCCTTCCACAAGGAGACATCCTTATAAGGAGAAACGGCAGCAGCAGTCTTGGCCAACTCTTTCGGGAATACAGAAGCATGCAACACACTCACAAAAACCTCTCTCACACACACACACACACACACTCACAAAAACACACACACTGACATAACAGCTTCCGCATTACTCCAAGAGAAAGGAAAAAAAGGTGTACAATAAATAACTGCAGCTGGAGAGCATTTGTCCCGTGAAGCCGGAGCAGCTGAACGACTAGAAAGAAAATAAATCAAAAAGTTGTGGTTTTCAGCCCTCAGCTAGTTTACATAAGTTGTTGTGATATTGTTTCCAGAACTAATGCACGTAGACAGATATGCAGGGTTGCAGATATGGATGCAGGACTGGTGACTTTTGTTATCTGCAGCAAAGTTTGTCTTTTTGTGCAGGGTAGTAAAAATGTATTTTCCTTATTTAAGATTATTTAATAGTTTTTTCCTCTCATTAAAACCAAACCTGTTCAAATTAATTCCATAATCAAGTGTGGAACATATATAATATAATGTTTATATGCTTTGACTTTCGTCAAACGCCTAGTTTTAGTTTCGGTTATGTTTAAATCCGTTTGACCATTCAACCATTTGAAGAAAGTTTTGTATTAGGATACTTTTTGACACTTTTTGGTGCAACATTGGATTTTCTTAAGAATGTTATACTTTTTAAAAAACAAGTTAAATCAGTGCTGTGTAAAGCTGCATCATCAATATATTCTATGTGTGAGAGGAGTCGCCCCTCAGCTCTGTACAAAAGTTTAATTTGCTTTCTCTGAGATTTCCTCATTTGACGGTTTGCACGTGTCACCATTTATATCGTCCGAACATGACAGGCGCTGCTTGTCGTAGTATTTAAAAAAAGATACTGATGAGCTATAATTTATGTTATTGTTGATTTGTCTGGGTTTGAGAATGAAGTCTGTCATTATTTTCTCCTCTTCAGCACAAGTTAAACGCACCATACGAGCTTACCGAGGTTCACAATCAAGACACGGGTAAATAAAAACTGGACTGTTTCCCCCGGGGACTTGCTCCATCTTTAATGTGGGGACATGCGGGTTGTAGACCGTGAACTGTTTGGGTTAGCGACATATAGTTTATGTTATGAAACCAGGCTCAGCTCTGCAGCTGTCTGACTTCATGCCGTCAGACCTCTGGCCCGTCTCTGTTTGATCTGGATTCTCACCAATCACATCATGATGCTGGCTGGACAAAGCATTCTTACTTTAACACTGCTCTACTCCAGCACACCAGTTTCTATCTTTTGTACCTCACTTCTGTTGTCCTACTTTTTAACTCTCCCCTCGCCCACCAATATACTGCCCCCTCCCCCTCCAATTCCTTAATTCTGGCGTCGGTTGTGTTGGTTGGTCGTCGTTTGTAGACAACAGCATCATTGTTCCTCTGCATCGCCACGACGACGCAATGACCTCACTGCACAGCCAGCCTTGTCCCGCCTCCCCCTATCCTGGCCCAGAGGTAATGGCCTCCAGATGTTGAACCAGAGGCAGGAAGACAGACACACACGCGCGTGCACGCACACACACGCACGCGCACGCACACACACACACACACACACACACACAGAAATATAACAACATGCAAAAGGGTGAGTAGGAGGGAATGAGCAAATATGGACAAAGAGAGTAAGTCAGAAAGACTGCATGTGTGTTCTGTTAATGCAGCCATCTCCTTAGTATGCCTTTCTTTAACTTTGTATTCACACATTTCCCCCAAAAAAGAGAGGGCAGGGGGGAGAGAAAGTAACCCAAACAGACATATTTCTGGCTATGCGAGTGCCAGACGTTGATCTCATTCATATTTTATACATCACAGAGGGGGGTCAAGCTGTGTTTGGGTGTCCCACTGTCTGTTTGTCTGTCTGTCTGCACACACAGTTGAAGTAAAACTAAGCACTTAATTTTAAGTGTCTTTATTTTTCCACAGCAACATTTGCCTTAAATGTATAACAACAAAATGGTTAATTGTCCAGGCGATTGCTGAACTCTCTTTCTTTCTAACTGATACAACTCCATTTCCGTGGTTCAGTCTGCTGCAGCCACGCAAAGCGGGTCCTTTTATTATAAAGAAACTCCCCAGTGAACAATCCATGCTTTTCATGTAAACAATGTAAACTGGCTCAGGACGGAAAGAAACATACAGAGCCTCTAATATAACTAACTAACTAATTAACTAACTAACTAACCCAGGTATTTGTAGTAGGAAGGTAGCATATAATAATAAGTTATTATACTACTTGTTTTACTTATTACTGTGAGCAATGCTGCTGTAATCCTGTAATTTCCCCACTGAGGGACTAATAAAGGATTATCATATCTTATCTTATCTTATAAATTAAATGGTTAACAGTAAACTGTGGGGCTGGAATTTCAGTCGTTATATTTCTCTCACTCTTTTATTCTCAATATTTCAGATTGAACGGGAAGAATTGACATGCATGCCCATTAAAGCATGCACACGTGCGTCTCCAGAAGACGTTTAAAATAAATTATAATAATTATCATTCAGTAAAGTAGCTTTGAATGTTTTTTATCCTGAGATGCACTGCAGATGAGAAGCAGATGTCTCGGCCTCCACACTGAGCTTATCACCACCTCAGCATGTTCTTTCTGCTCCCTCTTCCCCTGGATGCTGTTTACAATTATTTTTTTATGGAGTGGAGATGGATATGGAAAAAGAAACCATGCATATAGTGTCATCAGATCATTTGAGTAAAACGCACAAGACCCACTCTGTTTATTTTCTGTCATGAGAGAACTTGAACCTGCCCACAGGGTCATACATACGCGGGGGACCAAGTGTGCTGCAACTAACTATTACATTCATCACCTATCAATGTTTTCATTACGTTTGGATTAATTGGTTCATTATCTAGCCACGGAAATTTCCCCAAATAATGAAAAAATGCTCATCAAAGTCCCTTAGCAGACACCTCAAAATGACTTTTTTGTTCAACAAATGTTAAATATGTTTGGTTGATAATTGACTAATCCATTATTAAACTACACTCAAGACGTCAAACTATACTTGTTTTTTTTTTAAATGAGACCAAATGATGACAGAAAGAAGAAATGGAAATATGGCGGTTAGCCTTGCTGGGCGGCCTCGCGGTAGAAGTGTATCTGCCCAATTCAAGCCGTCACTATTAAGAACCTCTTTCCTGTAAGACTTCCCTGAGTGTGCAATAAATAGCAGCAGAGAATGGGCCATCTGCCATTGTGGTTTCTGCGCTCTCTCCATGACCACAAATACTACCTCGTCTTTCTGCTGATTCAGTGGACAACCCAGAGAGAGCACGCTGCATATGCTGATAAGAAAAAGAAAGACGACGACAAAAAAAAGACCCCGGAGGAACAACAGACCGAGCAAAGAGAATCTCGACAGCGCCGTCTCATTTTCCCAATTAAAACATGAACTATTGATGCACCAGGGAAGCGTGTCTCCTTCAAGCTTCCCTGCGCCGCTTCATGGGTGCGGCTCTGACGGGGGGACGCAGAAATCCCTCCGACCCGTCACTCAAACTCTATAGGTGAGCAGCAACATAACACGTTGTTCATCACTCAGCTTACTGCTCAGCGTCCCTTAATCTGCAACATCCGCAGGGTCTATTCTGTACACAATTCTATATGTTTGCTGTATTGTTGCTCTATAAAGGAAATAGATTTCTTTAAAGCAACATGTGCACACGCTGTATAATCTGGGATGTACATGTTCATGCACCAAATGGGCAAAAATAGGATTTTCCAGTTGCACGTGCCCCCGTAAACAGAGCAGCTGCAGATGTGACAGAGATAAGACCCCTTCTGGCTTTCTTGATTTCACCTCTACGCGGTCAAATAGAAAACAAATGATAAGTCAAACATGTATGAATTCCATGTTGTTGTAACTGTATAGCTTCAGCAACACAGCACACCCACAAAGCTGGGAATTGTAAAGAACATCTGCACTCTCCTGTTCTGCAGCCGCGCTCAGCATCACTTCCCTCCACACCCAGTCATGTTAGCAGCTGATGGAAGCACGTTCAGGTGCAACGCAAGAATATCCGTACTCTCTACGTGTCAATGAGACTCGGGAATAAACAGCGGATTCAACTCCCAAAGCTTTTTGTCTTCATAACGTTCACGTTTTCCTTTTTGAAGAGCACACATCTCACCTGTGCGTGAGAGTCTCAATCATGATGCTTCGCCAACTCTTTCACTCAGGGGAGCGACATTCTGTTCCCACATTACAACTCTACCCGGGATCTTTTACCCACATTGACACCTGCCTGTTATCCGGCGTAACTTGACACATGACTTTCAATTCATTTCAAGACATCGACGGAGCGCCCGTTTCCACTCGTTACATGAATACTCTAAATGAAACTGTTGCTGGACAGCTTTATGACTCACTAATAACCTCAGCAGCAACACACACACACACTGGTACTCTCTAGTCGAGCAGCATTGAGGCTACAAACAACGTGCAACTATCTCTTGAAGCAATGGGAAAATGTAGACGTCTTGTCTTTGATGGAAAGGCCATCACATTTGCAATCATAGTTTTCAAAGTAAAGTATGACATTTTGGTTAGTACGGCTACACTATCACATTTTATTGTAATATGTTGGAAGGCACGAATTTCACAGATACTGGTCATTGTAAGAATCTGAAAGCTCTTTGTCCGGAAATGCAGCTGCAGGTCCGATTGGTTTGAAAAATCTGCTGACTTTGTGCCTCTCTGGTACTTGTGGGACACATCGTCAAACACTTGACAGTCAGCATACGAACAGCACATTTTATTCAATCCAAATATGCCCCAAAGTTACATGATTCTAGACGCATTGCCAGTGTTTCTTTGTTAAGTGTCTCGCTGTGATTCTTTCCCTGTTAGTCACAAATGCAAATGCACCATGAAATGTCACAGCGTGACTTTTCTTTAAATGTGTCTCCCTTTCTGTCTTTGCATGGGCATTTAGAGACAGACATGAACACACACACACACACACACACACACACACACAGACACACACAGACACACACACACACAAACATCCATACAGACGCAGACACACACATTTCACACACAGGAAGAAACGGTCTGCCGCAAGGCGGACTGTGCTGGAACACAGAGGCTGGTCCAAGGCTGCAGCTTCCACATTGACTCTGCTGAAATATACAACACACGCACATGCACACACACACACACACACACACACACACACACACACACATGCACACACACCCTGTATGTGCCACGGTTATAAAAACAGGAACAGTGGAAGGACTGCAAGACTGATGTAGTAAATAGACAAGTGGAAGACAGTGGTAGAAAGAAGAGTAAAGCCATGGGTGGGTGGGGGGGGGGGGGGGGGATGCGTCGTCAGGTGAGAGGTTTGCAAACAGAGCGAGAGGGTGAGTGAAGAAAAGAGCGACATGGAGGGAAGAGGAGAGGGAGGAGTGCACACGATGTACGGCGGGGTCTCCTCGCCAGTCATGACTGAGCAGCAGCCTCGCCATGACCGAGCTCCCCGTTCCCATGACAACCCAGCCTGTCAGATGATGGAGGGGAGAGAGAGGTGGAGGGATGCGGGCAAGGCGAGGAGAGAGAGATGGAGGCAGAGATAGATGGAAATACCCCCCCCCCCCCCCCCCCGCCCACAAAAAAAAAGGATGAGGAACGTCTGCTATACTTACGGGGCCGTTGCTGTGCCGTTCCTCTGCAAAGGTGTGTCTGACATGGCTGCAACACCCTCCGCTCTCCTTCCCTTCCCTTCTTCCTCCTCGCCTTCTCCTGTCCACCGCTGTCCTTTCTGACAGAGTTGTGTCCACCTCGTCTCTCTCTCTTCCTCCTCCTCCTCCTCCTCCTCCCCTCCTCCTTATCTTCTCCTCCTCCTTCGTTCCTTGTGCCTTTTGAGTGTGTTTGTCACGCCAGAATGTGTCAGAGCAGCTGCTGCTGCTGCTGCTGCCGCCGCCGCTGCCGCTCCTGCATCGACCTGCTCTGCCGGCAGCAGGGGATGGGTTGTGTTAGTGTGTGTGTGTGTGTGAGAGAGAGAGAGAGAGAGAGAGAGAGATGTATAAATGTCCAGGTGATGATGTCAATGAGAGAGAGGGATGAGGGATTTGTAGCTGAGGAAAATTAGGTAAGAAGATGCTGTAACTATGGGAGCAAGTGTGATGGAGACGAGAGCGAGGGAAGGAGCATGAGATGGCCGAGATGAGAGAGCGGGATAGAGATGCAGAGGACGGCAACGAAAAAAAGAGAGCCCTGGGGGAGTTACAGTATAATGAAAGGAGTGGCCAACGTGCCACGTCCCTGCTGCTACCCTGAGAACCTTTCCCCTCTGAGAGTGGAGAGGGATTCATTTAAAGAGCCAAATAGGATACTTCAAAGAAAACCTCCATTGTTAAAAGAAATGGGTGTCCTGCAACTTTAAACGGGATAGCAGAACATGGACGGAGGCATGATGATAGACTGAATGATACGGAGCAGGATTTGTCAAGACGCCTCACAGTGATTTGTGATTTCATTCTGAACAATTTGAAACGATCGTCATCATAAAAAAAAATAAACAAAGAAGCCTGGTTCGACCACGGCTACACGTCACCACGGACATACATGATCGGGTGGAGGGCTGCACTCTACGACTCAAATCCTCCAGACGGAGTTGGAGTTGTCGTGTCGATATCAAACACGCCTGATTTTCACAGCTGGATTCCTGGTCGAATCTGCGTATAATCTTCTAGACGAGAGATTTGCATTCTCAGTCGAAAGATAACACGTGCTGAATGGTAATCTGTCTTTTCACCGACGATAGCGGCACACCATCCGATAGCTCCAAAATATGTGACCGGATATGCTGTCACACTTACACGATAATCCACCTACAACAATATGTTTCCCGAGCTGCATTTTGAGCCGGCTGATGACATCATATCGTGGTGTCAAGTTGGGTGGGATTCGAGAAGGCCGCTGTTTGTACGCTAAGCGACACAATGAGAGAGCACAATCATCCAAGGGCCACCACAAAGTGCACAATGTCACGTGTGAAGACACCCACAGCCGAGGGTCAGCTGACGGTATGAGGTGTTTGGCATGCCGAACACGTCCCGAAATATAGACAAGACACAAAGCTGCAGTACAGTGAGAACAGTGTAGTGTAGTTACTTATCCAAACAAGGAGCTCAGCAGACTCTTTATTGGGTCTATAAACTGCTGGCGGAGTACTTAGCAGCAGTGGCTGCAGGGGAGAGGGGAACCAAGAGCCCTTCTTCCGGCCATCTTTCTGCCCTTCCTGTGCCTTTCTTCTGTCTTTATCTCTTCTTTCCCTCCCTCCCTCCCTTTTTTTTTTTACTTTCTCTATTTCTATTTCTCTATTCTCACTTTGCTTTCTCTTTCTATTTCTCCATCATTCTTTTTTTTAAATTTTTTTTATTTTTTTTTTTACTTCACCTCAATTCCTTTAACTCCTATCATCTGCCTTTGTTGTGAACTTTTAGTCCGACACATGTGCTCATGTTATTCTCTTCTTCGGACGGTAGATTAACCCGTACGTGTGCAGCCTGAGGATGAATCAGAGCAACCAGGTTGGGACATAACATACAGAAGGGAGAATAATAATAATACATAAAGCAGACTTTTAATTATTTTTATGTTCATTAGGCTCATCGGACATTTTTTAATGCAATTAGATTGAAAATGGATCAAAGAAAAAGAAGAAACTGAGCTGAAATTGTATTGAAAACAGCCCAATATTGCAAATAAAACCAGTTGAATTGATTGTTTTCTACGAGCAGTAGAGCAGAAAACATGCCGTTCCCAGGCTCAAAGGACAAAGTGAAGGTCACATCTCCCAAAGTGGCTCGGCATTTCACATTCCTGCCTGTAACACATTTAGATGTTTACACTTGTAGAGTCTGTTTCTTCCTGACTAATCTGCCTTCCCCCTGCTCCCTCTCCGTCTCTTCCCTGACAGCTCATGGTTATCATGTTGTTCGGTATGCCAGCTATTCAGCTGCTCTTCAGGTTGAGGTAGCGACCTTAAATGGGCATCACACATGCGTCCTCCACCCCTCCACTCACACTCACCCCGTGTCCGATACCAACCTGCCACATACACTTATGTGTGGAGATTCTATTATCATGTGTATGTTAATTAGTGCATCCTCATCCCATATGTGGGATATAAAGGATTCTTGCTCTAATAATGAAAAATAGAAAGATTGAGATGATGCCACGCTCATAACTGACTTGATCAGGATCCCCCTTAACTGAAAAAAAAAGAGTATTAAAAATATGGGTCACTTTTGACATTTTAATGTGCTCATTACAATTAAATAATGCTAACTCATTTAGTTATATATAGTGCCTCACTAGTTTGCAGGCAGAGTCTGTCATGACTTGGAAAAGTGTGTGATTTAGTATGGGGATGGTGGTCTGGCTAATGTCCCTTTTTTTTTTTAAAGTATGGGGTATACCGCCATCTTGTGGTTTTTAAACTCAATTGAAAAATATCTGGCTACTAGTATTGAAATAGACACATCAAATAGTGTCTTTGGTCTTTGGCGTGGAAGAAGCTTTATGTCCTGATTTATATTAAACTAAAAAATACTAAAAAGGTGGAAACATTGTGCGTGTAACTATTGTCACGACGGGGCTAAAAGGGGGCAACAAAAGGCCTCGTGACCCCAAAAGCAGAGAGACATGAGGGGACGGAGGGGTGATGCAAAGCTAATTTTAATAAACAACACAAATAGTCCAAGAGAAAAGTGGCAGAGAGGGGAAGTCAAAGAAAATTAGCAACGACAACAACAAAAATCAGAGGGAAACGCTGAAGGAACTTTATAAAAACCACAAAAACAGACAACAAACTAAACCAAAGCGGGACCGGGACCATTGTGAAGCGGCTGTAGCCGGCGTGGTAAACGAGAGGCTGTGCGGTATGTATTATATCGACTTACTTATTCATTATTTTGCTGGGATTCTTTGATGTTTGAAATAACGCAGGTCACATTCAACATGTTGTAACCTAAGCAGTCTGCAGCAAAATGTGATGATAAATAAGGAATTGCACAGTAACTGTACCGTCAGGGGACATCCAGTAGAGGGCACTGCTTGTCAAATTTAAAAGGGATGGTAATGTGTAAATAATACTTGTATCCTATACTAATGGTCCTGACTAAAGGTCACTCTCCACTTTTCGCCATGATCTCTTTTAAAATATTTTTGTTTTATTGATATAGGTGTTCAGTAAGGGGATCGTGAGGAGGGCGGAGTAAAGAGAGTAAGGACACAGTCCAGTACAGTTTTTTTTCTTCTTTTCTTACGGTGAATAAATTGATCTGAACTGTAAAACTAACAGTGGTTTAAACATGTTTATGAAAAAATATTGCCATGAAATGACCTGATCTCCAACTGCTGCTGTACACCTGGATAAACAGTGATGTGTCTCCATATAGTCCACGTGTCCTGTGTCTCACCTCCTTCATTAGTTTCAGACATAGCAGGCTGTGCACGTCTTTACAAGCAATACTACCAGCTCGGACTCCTAAACGTTCAGCCAGATCGGCAGGTACAGACAGACAAGCACATTCACACACTTTGGTAAATAGACAGAGTTCATGCTCCAGTGGGTTTCAGTCGTTGATCCAGAAAGTCTGTCAGCTCCGATAAACCAGCGATACCACCGGAGTCACAACTGGGATTTACTCTGACCCACTTCAAAAGGGCTCTACGTTGTTTTACCACAGCACATATCTGATATCTCCACACACGGGGGACACAATGGGCTTTAAATTAGGCAAAAAGTTTGGAACAAAATGCTGCACGGTTATTCATTTAAAAATTCATTTATTTATGTCATTCAGTTCAGAAAATCAGAATTCAATGTATTTTTTTCTTCTTTATTGCCATTAATAAAACATAGATAAATACATTAAATAAAGTGATATTTATAATTCATATAAAGGAAGAATAAGTTCACAGCCATACAGAGTTCAAATTTGTGTTATCCAAATTATACTATATCCAAGTTATTCTAAAAAAGTCTCAAAAGCACAGTTTTGAGAGCCAGAAATCTCAGCACCTTGCCCATTAACATTTGCATCACTAGTACCGATCAGCAACTCTATCGAGGTCTTTAAACATTCAGTATGGTGCATTCCTTTAATTAAAGGGATAAACTGTGCTCCAAACGGCTCAAATATCAATGAAACAGCCCAATATTGTATTTTATAGCAGAATTAATGAACACAACATTGCTTTTCTTTTTATTTCAATTAACTTGAGGAATCTCCATGTATCGTATATGGTCCTAAACATACTTATGCAAGAAGAAAGTAGTGTAATGTATAATAGATTCATGAGAAATTTATTTTAGAATTAGCATAATCAACATACCCCGAGGCTGGAGACCGCTCGATTTGACTTTCACAATAGAGGTCAGCTATAGGAAGGAGGAAAGGTAATACTCATTCTAATCATATCACTGTAATAATAGTTTCATATGTTGGTTTTACGTCGGATTTTCTCGTGAACAAAGTTATTTAGCATGACATGTACACTTTTAATACAGACGGCAAGGAGGACGGCTGTGTGACCCACTTCACTTGTGCAATTACGTGTGTTTGCAACAAACGTGGATGATAAACAATTCATTAACATCCTGGGCCGGATTTGGGTGATGATGAAGCATGATGACATCCTTGTTGTGAGTGCACCGTTATTTAAAACAAATGAAATATTAAACCAAAGAGCTTCACTCTCAGCGTGTCAGCAGGTGGTATATCTGCAAGTCTTGGTTTCAATATTAATAAACGCCTTGTTTTCAGTTCACTGCATTTCATACATGATCCAAGTCTTGAAAAGGTTTATTAATAAAGCACATGCAATTTATTTGACCCTAAAATGAACCATATCATCCTGCAGATAAAAGTCACACAAACGATGATGGAATGAAAACAGAAAAAGCAGAAGATTCTCATTCCTTCCTTCCTCTCGATAAACATATCGTATGCAAATGCCTTATGCCTGCAAAAGTCACGATGTTCACGTTGCCACGAGACGAGTGACAAGTGAGACATCAACATGAACCTGTTCGCTTCTCTCTGGCTGTCTTTGGTTTCCGCTTCCACTTTTCACTCTCTATATAACCATAACGGCTGTTTCTCATGAATGATCTGCCAAAACAAGGAATAGTCGTGTAGTCACTGCATCAGGCTTCGGTTAGGCCTTGGCGATATGGGCAACATCTAATATCACAATATCTTAGACCAAATACCTCAATATCGATATTGCGACACTGTAGGTTGGACCATTGGTGCTTTCACAAAATGTTTACATAATGAGATTTTTGATAACTGACTAGAACCAGGAAATACGACCATATTAGTCCAGTGCTCATCTTTGCACTGGCTTCCCGTTGCTCAGAGAATAGACTTTAAAACAGCTCTGCTTGTGTACAAATCTCTTCATGGTCTAGCACCAAAGTACATGTGTGACATGTTAGAGCCATATGAACCATCTCGGGCTCTGAGAAGCTCAGGGAGTGGTCTCCTGCTGGTCCAGAGTCAGGACTAAACACGGGGAGGCGGCGTTTCACTTTTATGCTAAAATATGGAACAGTCTTCCAGAAGATGAGAGACAGGCCTCAACTCTAACAATGTTTAAATCCAGGCTATTTGACAACTGAAAGTATTTTATATGCACTCTTCGCTTTTAATATAATTAATATATTATTATTTTTATGTTTTTATGGAATGATTTTATTTGCCTTTTTGTAATTTTATGTAGCTGTAAAGCACTTTGAATTGCCTTGTGTACGAATTGTGCTTTATAAATAAACTTGCCTTGATAAACAATCATGGGAACAGACAGTAAGTTCAGAAAATTACAAACTTTAATGCAGCCTTTGAAACCAACATAAGACCAAACTTATGCCAATATCGATACATTATCGATACGTTGCCCAGCCTTAGTTTAGATACAATGCCTATAGTAGTTGTACTAGTTGTTCCAGTGGTTCAGCCTCTGTCTGCTGCTCCCATTCGATCCTTCATCGTGCTTTGCAGGCTAGAGGCTTGAAGAAAAAGCTTGTGTGCTCTGCCTGGCTCTGCGGGGTGAGGTGCAGTGCTCGGTCCTCCGAGTCATCGTCAGCCGAGCTTCATTCAACATTTTTCCATTCATGAGCGTTGGAAATAAAACATCAGAGAGGAGAATGCTAATTCTTCATTCCAGTCCATTGACTGGCCAGCCAGCTTCTATAGATCCATACAAAGACCATGCTAATGGCTCAGTTCAGAGCTGTGTGTGTGTGTGTGTGTGTGTGCATGCGTGCGTTAGAGACCGAGAGAGAGATATTATAGCACTTCCTGTAATTGAACGGACGGTTGGGGAAAGCCTTTTTTGCATTTAACTGGGAAATCCCAAGCACTGGTTTGGAGGAGGGCGAGGCATGTGGGAGTGATTTTGGGGAGAACCCTGTGTTAAAAGGGTGGAGGGGCGGTGCTGAGTGTGTGTGTGCACACAGTATGTAGCAATGTGTGTGTGTGTGTGTGTGTGTGTGTGTGTGTGCATGGAGGAGTAAATGTTTGTATGGGTTTAATGTATTTCTAATAGTGATTTCTTGGGTGTGTATGTGTGTCTTGGTATGTGTGTGCACGTGTGTGTGTGTGTGTGTGTGTGTGTGCGCGCAGCTGTGGCACGCCAAAGAAGGCCAGGGCCCCTGAGACAAACGTGGCCGCTTACCCGCTTGGTTGCCATGGCGACGGGGAGATGGGAAAGGCTCTGTTGGAATTGCCATTAAAATGGAGAGCAGCACACCACTGCATGCCTGCACACATACACACAATGTATTCACATGAAGACAAAGCAAGCTTAAAATCTCACACACTCACTCACACAGTTGTAGAGTTCCTCTGCATTAGTACCGTTGTGTGTGTGTGTGTGTGTGTGTGTGTGTGTGTGTGTGTGTGTGCGTGCGTGTGTTTCTCTCCATGCGTGGCTGGCAGAACTGTAGCTGAGCTCAGTCGTTCAAGAAGACCTCGCAATTGACGTTAATTGCTAAGCCCCTCCCTCCCTGTTACTGTGTCCATGCTTTCCATACTCACACAGCACATATGCAGTTTAAAATGTTAACGCGGTTCATTTCATCAGCTAAAATGACAATTATCAGCTGTAGCAAGCTATATAATTAAGCTAGCATCATGATTTTAGTTGAAAACATTGGCTCCAGCTGATTTGTCCCCCTGGCACGTTTTAAAACAGGAACCTAAATAAAATTATCTTTAATAATATTGTGCTAGAAGACTGAAAGACCAAAAATGGTGCACCATGTTTATGATCCGTGTTCGAGGACATGGACATAAAGAATCAGGATTGTTTTGTTTCGTGATTATATCGCGATTCAGTCCAATTATTAGAAGTTTGGATTCAGTCCTGGGAACTGATGATAATACCTGCAGGTCATGTGGCACTTTGGGACTTCCATACCTATCCTATTAAAAAAATCATTAAAAAATCGGTGCAATTGCCCTGTGATGTCTTGAAATCATAAGCCAATGTTTAATCCATTCATACTGCACCGTCATGTGTATATGACAACAGTAAGATAAGCTGACGTTGCATTCACGCATTATCCTGCTGGTTTCCATTGGTGCTTTTGTGTGTCTGACAGCAGAGGAATGTTCCCGTGCTGGATTCCTCTCAGACATGAATACATTTGTTTGTGTGTTTACAGCCCCGGCAAGAGGTAATCAGTCCACACACCCACCACAGAGAAAGGTTAAACTAAATGTTATAGAAAAGCCTCCGGGCCAAACGCTTGAATCCCCGGTGACGCACATGTTAGTTTTGCTAAAAAAAAAAGGAAATGCATTCAAGCAAAGTGATTTGCAACAAAAGGTATGAGGATGACTGCAGCTTCGATGTATGCTTGTATGAGAGATTGCTCCCAATAAACATATATTTGAGTCGGTCTCTCTCGGTCTTTGTGCTCTTCAGTTGGCCGACCAAACTCTGTGTTAGACCTCATACATTCACGTCGTTGCCCAAGGACACAAGCTGCAAATACTGCTGCTTTGCTGCCTGCATAATCCTCTTTTTTTTTCTTTTTTCTTTTTCAGTCTCTGGATCACCCTGCCTTCATATCTGGTTTTTATTCATGCTCTCTCCTTTCTTCTTAGATTCTCTCTCTCTCTCTCCCTAATTTAGACCGCACCTCCCACTTCTTTTCTCTCTCTGTCATAAATCCTCAGACGAGGGAAATGTCTTTGTTGTTCTGCCTCCCTTCACTTCCAATGTCCATTTAAAATATCATGATTTATTTTCAACCTAAATATGTGGAATCCATTGTTGGTCATTTCAAAAACCGTTTCACCTGCGTTTTATTTTGTATTGGATCTCAAAAGGCTTTGATGCCACTCAGACACGCTAGTTTGCATAAGAGACAAAGACATGTAAGCTCAGATGTAATCAGATGTCTGCGTTATCAGCGTGACATCACCAGGAAACCCCTCATCTCATTTCACTTCACTAGTCATGGGCAAGAAGCACATGGAGCCGCGTGTTGCTGCCACATGATGCAGTCAGTGTGATGTCACATTATGTACTGACGATTAATTCAACCTCATGTCTCGGGCGGAAGGAAAAATCCAGGATCCAATGTTTTTAAAAGTATAACAATATTTAATGGCAAAGATGATAGTCAATTAATGTTCACGATCGTGGCGTCGGAATGAGAAGAAGGGCCACGGGTTGACTTGGCTCCGTGAGACGGGGTCTGTCTGCTTCACTCACTCCGGTAGAACTCTCTCCTCCAGTACAACGGTTACGGCTATTAGTCACATGCATATGGTTAGTTCGATTGGCGGGTTCAAATAATGCAGACAAATCTCGTTGGCTTAGCTACTCCTTCAAGACGAGGGATGCGAACTTGCTCGCTCCTTCAGAATAAAAGTCTTGTGTTACAACAACGGGCATCCATTTGAACTAAACCTCTCTCAACACTAAAATCCCATTCATTCTCATGCATTTTACATTTATAATCAACTAACAGTTATCATAATAAAACAGTGGCTTTCTCTAATGCTTTACAATACATTAGTCATAATATTCTTTGTAAATTATCATAACCTTCTAATGTATTGTGCTGTAAACATAGACTTCCTTTAAGTACATGTGCAAATCATCACAACTCTACGGTACACTGGTGGACAAAAAGTAGCCGACAAATCTATATGGTGTGTTTCCTGGAGTGTGGTTTATCATGACGTCTAAACCCCCCTGTGGTCGCTTTTGGGGAGAGTGGCACACAACAAAGTCTCGCAGGAGGCCGTAATTAACGCTGAACACCTTCCTTTCCGGTGTGCGACTCCTCTTCAAAGGATCGCGAAAACGGAGAGGTGAAAAACGGAGAGGCGATTCCAGAGAACGCTTGGCGGAACATCAGCTTGGCTCCAGGATTGCATGGTTTGTTTTCTCATTGGATAAAACGCTGTGCTATTTGGACAGATCATTATCTTATTAAGGCTTTTTCAATGCTTTAAAGTGTGTGTGTGTGTGTGTGTGTGTGTCACTAAAAATGAAGACTGACACTACAGCATGATGACTTCACGGGCACAGATGTCACGCTGGAGTCATCCCAAATTATTAATAAGACTAAGTGTGTTTTAAAGGACGCAGAGAAGGCAGTGTGATGTCACATGCAACTTGATGCATCGTGACACCGCATACACAATAAAGGTGCTTTCAGGCCGTGTCTGCTTGGGTTGGAACACAAAATAAAGTGAATCATCAGCAATATGACACAAACAATGAATCAGAAATAAATTCACTTGTTAATGTTCAGAAAAGACTTGTCACTCATCTGGTAATGTCTGTTCCTTCCCTGTGACGAGAGAATGTGGACGAAGCATTAAGTTGATACATTTTACTCATTTGTGTGCTTGCTAGCTAATTAGTGTCTCAATAATAGGCTAATAAGCAAATGGAATCCCCAAAACAGGAAAAGCAGCCTTTTTTTTTTTTCTCAAACATTTTATAATTGGTACGCTCTGATTGGTTCAAATCGTGTTTACATCAGAAATGAACCGCTCCAGAGTTCGCTAGACAGCGGTCCGTGACCTTTGACCCTTTGAGGCCAACCAATCTGCACCGGAGCTCAAGTCCGGCACACACACAAACCGAAATGACCGGCACACATGGGGGTCAACGTTCCAGGTATCGCATCAACTGGACTAAAAAAGCGTCTTTGAAGGTGCACTTAAACACTTTAAATAGTTGTTCACTGGGTCTCGAGAGACAGCGAGTCACAACATCATCCATAGTCTGCTGATCGGTCTTGTCCATATTTCTGAGTGGATGCTTCATCAACTTAAATCTTGAGAGATGTGGACTTAACAGAAGTCATTAACAGAACCGTGATGTCCAGCCATGCACATTATGTTACACCCTTCACACATACTGCTGATGTAAATACTGCGGCGTTGACATTCATAATGTCAGCAGCAGACATCAAAGTGACTGAAAACAAATACTTTACTGCTGCAATCAAGAATCCCGTTCATATCAGTTCACTGTATTTATGATGACAAAGTCAATTCAGTGAGACGTCGGTGACCTTTTGCGGGTGGGGGGTAGGGGGGGGGGGGGGGGGGGGGGTCACCATTTGGGGCTCCTGATAATCAAAGTTGACCAGATATCCCGCTCTCTTCTCTTCTATTGTGACGCATGAATGTAACGGCATGGAGGATGTGTATGTGTTACATTTGCATCACATTTTGTGCTTGTGTCTGTGTTCGCTGACCTGTGAGACCGTGTGAGGGGAGGAGAGGTGACAAAAACACAGGAGAAGAGGAAGGGAAGAAAAAGTTGTAGATGCGGTAAGAGGGAGGAAACAAAAAGATTGCTCGCTGTATTATTTATCTCCTGCAGATGTAAGTCTACATTATTCATCCTCATGGGGAACACATTTGTTCTCTGGCCGGCAATAAATGACATCCTCGGTGTGGAGGATCGTCTTTATCTCAGTCCAGATCCTCTGCGAGGGGCCGCATGCCCGTGACTTGCTCTTACAATGCGGACTTCTCCAAAAATATAAAGTATAAGTTTGATTTTTGGATATGCTCGTGTTTTAAAATTTCTCTTTTGGACACTTCAGTGCCCTGAGCAAACTCCATGACTAATGTGGTTGCGTGCGTGCGTGTGCGCGCGCGCATGTGTGTGTGTATGTGTGTGATGAGTCACAGTGAGCTATCAGCCCTCTGACTCTCTAATGGAGATGAATGCTGCCTCCTCCACCTCACAACACTGATTTAATCACACAAATAGGCAACCCAATTCACCTTTGTGTGTGTATATAGTTTGTATGCATGTGTGTAATCCCCCTGACATTCTTTAGGTCAGACCACATGGCACATATGAAATTGCAGCAAAGTGTGCGTATTCATGCACATTAGTGTACGACAAAATGTCTGTGAATATTAGAGAGAGAGAGAGAGAGAGAGAGAGAGAGAGAGAGGGGGAGAGAGAGAGAGACAGATCTGCGTTTCGAGGGCATCCTGCAGCTCCTCACGGAGTTCACGGATGAGATTAGAATTATGACTAATTTGCCCGAGGTGAGGTTAAGCATAGGATATGAGTTTGTTAAGAAGGGAAGGATACTGCAGATTTGAGATTTGAATTAAGATATGCATGATTGGGCCTTATAGATTACATTTCAGCCTGGAGTGCCGTAATGGAGTGCGACCGTTTAGGGAATGAATTCAGTCAAACAAAGATTGTTTTGTTTGCGCGTGTCGATGATGTTCATTATAACTCAAAGTGCACAGCTTAATTGGCATTGCCATGGCAACCATTTAAAGTCCTCTTCCATTGACATCACAACCCCATCCACGCTTCACAGGCTTCTCAGAGAACATCTGCTCCCAGTCAGTTCAAATTGTTCGCCTCGAGTGATGACGTCTGATCATCTTCACCGCACACAAGTACCCGAGTCAGGGAGGTTTACATCTGCGACTGGAAAAACGGGGCCGAGTGGACGACCTTCAAGGAGCTTTTTTTTGTTTGTGACGGTGGTAGAAAGTACAAAACATCCACATGAGGAGCATCAGCATTCGTTCATATCATTGGCTCTGAATGTGCGGCATCTTCATGTTGACGAGAGACGGAAACTGGGCCACTCGGTTTCGCCGAGCTTTACACTCATCGTGCAGAAATTGTATAACCAGCGAGAATGAGTGAGACTGGCCTCTCTGTTTCTTTTTCAATGTGAATTATTTATTATTCTCTCATTAAATGTGTTTAGTTTATGTGGCTTCAGCACTCAAAACTGGCATTCATGTGGCAACATGTGCGGTTTTCTTTAGTTTTGAAGGCCAGTGTGAAGTCTCAAATGTAGACCGTGAAGCTGTAATGTAGACTGCAAGATTCTTCCGGATCAAATCCATCCTATAGTTTGGGATGTAGACACTTGTTAAGTGTCAGGGTTGATAGCGATTGGCCCCCGATATAACTGTTTGAAAAGATATAGATACACTCTGGGGCATAACTCTTAGTGAGATTATATTTGTGGCATTGTGTTGCAAGAGAAGAAGATGGCTTCTCAACGGCAACACTCTGGAGGGCTTCACTTGCCCTGGGGAAATCCCCCCTCCACTGGCTTCAAATGGATAGAGGCAGAACGAGATGGAGAACCGGAAAGGGTTCAGGGGGCGAAGCGGCGAGGCATCGAACGAGCCGCAGAGACGGGAAAAAGACGCTTTTTCTACATCTCTCTTCATCCGTCGGAGGAAACAACGACAGCGAGGACATCTCCGCCGGCCACTGTGCTCATGATCAAACGGAGAAACGCAGAATAAAGCAGGGCAGAAAAAAACCCCACCACAGAATGGAATGGGTGTGATGATTTATGGCTGATGGAGATGAAAAAACTGCTGCTCCCTCCGCAGCTTTGGGCTTTTGTCTTGCCTCAATAATCCTGCCTGCACCCCCTTCTCTCTCTTCTTTAAGCCCACGTCCTCCCCAGCTCGTTTCCCCCTCATCCCTCTCTACCTCCTCACTTCTTTCTCCCATCGGATGCACCCTATTTCTGCCCTCCGCTCCCCTTTCCCCCGCCTCCCGTCTGATATTCTTTTGCCACTCATTTGAACATCTCCTTCTCCCCTATCCCCCCCCCCCCCTCCCCCTCCCCCCTTCCTCCTCTCGCACATCAATCCTGCCCTCTGCGCCCTTTCGCTTCCCAGCCACGACCCACCCCCCTCTTCTCCCTGTGATCCTGTTAAAGCCTCATGTCAGCATTAGTGTCGGTTCACACAGCGGCACGCCACATATTAAGGCAGACAGCAGTTGTGCGCTTCTGGGAATTGGAGGCAGAAAGAGTCGAGGTCAGCACCAGCATCTGTCCTGCAAGGCCGAAGGAGCCGAGGTCGCCGCGGGGGAATGGAAAGGGATAGTTTCTCTTTTTAGCCAAGCAGATGGGTTTCCAATATACATTGGAAGGAATATTCTGTTGTCCATAGATCTATAGGGACATTGAACGTGTTTTTACTTTACAACTTTTTGAAATAGATGCTTATTTCTTGCTGAGAGTTATATTATAAGAGGACTACATGGGACTAAACAAAATGCAACATGTTGAGCAGCCTTTACCACCCTATTTTTTTCACTGGTTATGCTAAGCTAACAACCCCGAGCCTCACAATGACCAGACAAATAAGAGAGGTATCAATCATCCCGTCTAAACCCATATAGAGCAAAAAAACATCAAACTGTTCCTTTAACTGGAACTAAGAGGCCCAACCAAAACCAGACGAAAAGCCCAAGACCATATAGGCCTTTTCTTTTTAGCTTTGAAGCTTTTGACCAAATTGTATGCGGTATATAAGATAATGGCCATAACATATTGTCAATCATACAGTAATAGATGAAGAAACTGTCCTCTTTTCCCTCTCTTCAACCACCAACTCCCTCCATCTTTCCTTCTCTTCTCCCTACTTATTTCCTTCTCCTCTCCACTTCTTCGTGCCCCACCCTCTCCTCTTCAGCCCTCTCCTCATACCGTCTTCTTGTTCTCATTCGTACTTGACCTTCCTCCAATCCTCTTTTTTCGCCCTGCTCCTTTCGTCACTCTCTTCATTTCTTTCTTTAATTTAAACTCTTTCTAAATGCGTTGTTCTTCTACATCCAGTCCAACCCTCTCCCCTCCACCTTGCTTCTGATTTACATCTTTCCTTTTCCTCCCATCCCTCACCTTTCTCCTGTATCCTCTCTCGTCTGACTCTCTTGTACATTGACCAGTTTATCCTTTCAGACGTCCCTCTCATGCTCGATATCCTTCCCCTCTCCTTTGTCGCCGTTTGTCCCTCCATTGAATGTGCTTTTCTCTTCAAGGAGCTCAGCGCTCTCACCCTGGCATCAGTTTGTTGGTTACTATGACAACTTCCTGAGCCAAGTTATTTATAGCAGCGGACCGGCATGCCTGCCACACAGTACATACAGGCTGCATGTAAACGTGTTTCTATTTATTTATTCGTATTGATTACATTTGTGTATAGCCTGTGTGTGAACTTTCCCTTCAGAGAAACAATTTGATTAAAATTTCAGCAGAGCAATATGCATAAAACTGCATACATATTTTGTATTGCGTTTCCTTTTCAAGTAAATACAACTGTCTTGTAGAAATATTGTTACATTTAGGAGGTATTTACCAACCGTCAATGGCTACTTATCTATGTTCATTATATTGAATCCATCAAGAACACATATGACCTGATCTTCATCATCACGGCAACAGCAAGGCGCAAAGATCCTTCTGACTTGTAATGTCATGAGAGGCATACGGACCATTATTGATTCATTGTTTGTCAATCCATTTAGTTTGCAATGGTCACAAACTGGCCATCTTGCTTGTGTGCATGCATCACTGTCGACTTCCTGTCACACGTCTCTCGCTTCAACTGAATGTCAAACTGATGACGGCGAAGCAGACGGAGTTGTCAATAACAGAAGATTGTGGCGAATCTAGCAGTCGATAAATATTCACAAACATAAAGTTGTACTTTGAACTGCTGACTGCTGATGATTAAAATGAACTCACACTCCCTCACAAAAGGATCTGAGGGCATGTATTCGCTGTCAAGAGAGCTACTGCGTTACAGTGTAGCACTTTCTGTCAAGTGCCATATTTATTATATATATATATATATATTATTCTAGCCATACTTGAATGAAATGGAGGGAGGCGACTGTAAAATGATACCCTGTTTCATAAATGTGCATTACTTCTAGTAGTGTCAAGGAAAAAGGGAATCTCAGGGTAGCACTGGAAACAGTCAGTATATAAAACCTCTCATTGTCTGGTCTTTAGTGTGTGTGTGTGTGTGTGTGAATGGCCGTTTGCAAATCTCTCCAGCAACATTGATCACAGCCAAGGCTGCTGCTTCGCGGCCAGCCTGTTAGGTTGCCACGGAAACGAGCCCACCGCTTAGGATCCGCCGAGTAACCAAACACCCTCCGATCAATAAGCTTCTTGAATAATGACCGCCGTGGACACACGCACAACACGGACACACACACACACACACACACACACACACACACACACACACACACACACACACACACACACACACACACACACACACACACACACACACACACACGCAGCAGTCTCAGTGTGACTCTGAAGCTCCATCAATAAGTAGATCGTAGCACTTATTCAGATAGAGTACAGTGAGGAGGGAAAAGTGAGGAAGACTCTTTTGCAACCCACTGAGACACTTAACCGAGTGCCAGAGAGAGGAGTCATGGCAGTTGGCAAACTGCTGAAGAGGGAGATCTGGAGTGTGACACATTTAAAGCGTATTGAAGTGTATATCCAATTGATATGAAATTCATAAATGTGTGGTTCAGAGTCAGCATGCGGACATTTTATTTAATTTTAATGTGCATATAATTGCACGCCTGTCCGTCAGAGATCTCTTCTAATTCTTTCTGCCCACCTGCCTTCATGCAACTTGAGGGGGGAATGCTCTCCGCCTTGTTGGCAAAAGACACGCCCCTTGGTAACCTGCCACGCCCCCTCTCCACCCCTAGTCGCTGAGAGTTTAGTTGAATATGTTAGTCTGACTCATTGATACTTTATCTGACTGAAGTTTGTACAAGTTAAACATATATGGCCCCCCCTCCATGGCTCTGATTTGTAATTGGGGGTGCGAGGTGAAAAAATAACACATGACAGATCGCCTCCTGCTTATGTCCTCTGCAATAGAGAGCTAGGTCATCTAAAGTTTGGATCAGCCTCATGCATATTTCACTTCAGACTCGGGCATTACTAGATTTGGGATATATCTTTATGCATCAACAGGCCGGTCATTAATAAAACACAATCTTGTTATGGTGTGCCCTTTACCAACATGCTTTATTGCACTCTCTATTGTCAGAGCGGTGAAACCCTGCACTGTATTGTTGAGTCTGTGTGAAGCTTCTTGGAGATAATAGCAGGCATAAAGTATATGAGATGACTAGCGCACACACTGTGATGTAGTGAAAGATGATATTCATCTGCGTGTGTGTGTGTGGTCTCAAGGGAAAACGTGTGTATGGCTCTATAACACAATCAATAGACTTCTACATACACTGTTCAATTTAATCTCATTTTGCATGATAGGAAAAGTAGATTCAAGGACATTTGGGGATGTAAATTGAGTTGGTGTAAACTCAGCTAATGTTTAATATGGTAGGATGAAGGTTATCTTTGTCAATTCAACAGCTTACAATAAGAAGGAACAAGAATATTTAGTTTTTTCTACCCTGTCTTTATGTTTCATACAGGCTAATTTTCAGTCTTCTATATCTTACCGCTATTTGATATTTCAGAGGATTAATAAACACCCACATTTCAGTATAAGCTTTACTTCAGTCATCTCTCTGAATGTAATTTGCAGTTGGCTATTCTGCCAGAGAAGCCAGGAACAAGTTTCTGCAGAGAGTGCCATCAAAGATGTTTGTAAATACAAACAACTTCATGAATCTTTTTTTACCCACAGAGAACCCACGTCAGCACCGTGGGAACGGCAGCTTAACAAAATGCCTCCCCGATGAGAGGCCGAGACATTAATGGAATGAACATGGTTTCCCTCACGAAATGTTTCACGACTGCTCCTTCTCTCAGGGCAACATTGTTTTTTAACTCGAGTAAAAAGAAGATGTCACGTACTATGTTCCAGTAGCCAGAGGTAGAAAAGAAGCAGGATTGCTAGAGCAGACTTGTCAGTTCGTGTCACTTAGACTGAATACTACTTTGGCAAAATGTGCACCCACAGTACTTTGGAACAAGGCAGTATATTCCAGAGGAGATCGGTTAAAACAAATATGTATATGTATTATATATATATAATTTAGTCAAATACACATGTCGGGAGCTAAAACACGGAATGAATAAACTCTTTTAACATAACAATCCCAAACATTATCCAATCGAACATATATCCCAGAGGTCATGCCACAGGACTTTCAGCCTGGGCCAAATAGCATTCAGTCTCATGGAGTCTGGTGGGTTGTAGTTGATTTGTTTTCACCTGCTCGTTTATTGGTATATGGTGCTGCTGCCTGTCAGTGGTGGAAAGTAACTGGGTACATTTTCTCTGGTACTTTACCTCAGTACAATGGACCCTTGTTCAGTCGAGCCCCTCAAACTCAGACTGGCCAATCATAGCGGAGCATTGGCACGCAATGGTCCCACAACTGCTCCATTGACTCTCACGCAATCATTTCAGAGCTTCTTCGTTTTCTGGCTGTTTTTGTGGATTTGGAGCTAAAGGTTGTGTAATAGTGATACCTGTTACCTGGAGACGTTGGAAGGGGAGAATCATTTCTAAAATAGTAGGTTTCTAGGCAATAACCTATGGTTGGTAGAATACCTAAGCACATTATCTTTGCTAAGTTAGCCACCAAAGGTTTAATACAAATACAAATGCTGCTCTTGCTTTTAAATGATTGTAACAGATAACTAAGACCTGGCTGGCTACACAGGAGCAGTGCTTTCCCTTAATTTCATTGTCTTCTGTATAGTTGATTGGGTTCAGTTTACTCTGTGATCTGTAGGCATTAACGTCTATCATCTAAAACAAATCTATTTATAGATGTCTGATCTTTCACAGCTCAGTTTCAGATGGGGTTCAAAATTCTACCTCTTATTAGAAGTCAATGCGTTGTGTCCACGTCATCCTTCTTCACATTCACTCAGTTACACACAAACATACCTCAGCACTAACTGATACATCCACGAGCTTCTGCTGTCACCAACTCCACCGATGCCCTGAGCCATTCAAGGTAAAATGCCTTGCTCAAGACTACATTGGCAGTTATTTATAGACCCTAACCCTTCAGTGCTGAGACCGATTTTCTTCCTCGAGGCTATCACTGCCCCCGTTAAAATCCAGTGAAACATCCCAAATTAAATACCACATTTGTCCAGCTCATCTTCAGAGCAATTCAGCGCTATACGGTTAAATATAACTAGTGCTGATTGTACTTACCATTTTACAGTGACATCGTTTTTGTTCTGCTCAGTTTGATTAATGTGACTGAAGGCCTCAGATGAGAACCAAGGGGAGGAGTGAAAGAAACTGGGCTGGGGGGGGGGGGGGGGGGGGGGGCTGAGCGCAGAGTGTAATGTAGCGTGCTCCCAGAATCTAGATCACTGAACACACCAGTGTTCCTTCAGTCATTTCTCGTAGTAGAGATGGCCACTTCACTTCGACGTGTCCGTCCCAGTTTCGGGCAGCAGTGCGTCCACGATGCTAATGCTACGACTAGCCGGGTCACGGAGGTGGGGATGCAGATCTAGACTTTGAGACGAGATGTGTTATGCAATGGGGTAGAGCAACAACGTAATGGTGTAACAGGGGGAAGACGGAGATTGCAGGAAATGAGCCTTGGGAATAAGCCTGAAATCCTTCATTATAAAATGATCAAAATTAATCGTATAGTCTGTGAAGCTGTTTATCTTGTGGCTTGATTTGGCACCTGAGCTTTAATGTGACCAAAGCACATGGTATATGTGTATTCTTTAAAATCCTTAAAGTCCCATTAATACATAAATAAAGTTGCTTTTAAGCACCGACATTCTTTTTGTAGAAGAACGTTACTCTTATCTGTCTTGTTGACTTATTTTAAGTTTGAAATGTTCAAATTGATATTGGAGTGTCATTCAATTGAATCAATAGCCAATTTACATGAATGGTGATATCAAAGTAATGAAAATATGCAATCTGTTAGTGAACAACTTAGGTTTGAATTACAGCAGAATAATTGCACATGACTCCTACGACAGGTCTGGCCTACTCGTTAAATATGTTGTTGCCCAAGAGAAAATAAAAAATACAAGAACATTGGTGAACGGGCCAAGTTCTCCTAAAGTACTCCTACAAACCACGAAAGACCAGATGTGTTGGAACAAGGATCTGCGTGAAGCCAACGCCTAGTGGCTATTAGAGGAACTGCACTTTGAGGCTCTTCCACATGAGTTTCTAACAATTAGCCTCGGCAGCCATGTGCCCTGTTAGTTGGACACATATATTTAAATATCAAACCAATCTTACAATCCGGCCGTAAAATCGTTATGAATATCATATGTGTGGTTTTTTTTGTGGCATGTCTCATTCGTGCACTTCCCTGTTATTGTTTTGTGAGTAAATGCTTAATTTTAAGATTGGGAGTTCAAGAGTAACCCTAGAATTTATTCTCTCATTTTGTTTTATGGCTATTTCAAAAAGTGTATCTTTGGACTCGATGTGTGTAGCCTAGGCTTCTGACAAATACACCTTCTTATTTGCCTAACATGCACAACATTTTGGCAAATAAAATAAAACCAAACTCTCATTTAAATTAAAAAAAAAACCAAATCTGAATCTCAAGTCAACAGCAAAATCATTCCGCCTGTCTAACTGGAAACGTGTGAATCTCCATGAATATGAAGCAGGATAAAGGGAAGCAGTGTTCCTATAGGACCTGGGGGTCTTTAGGGCAGGCTGGCTGGGAATACGCGGGGGCCAGACAGCCGACTTGCTTGTAACACAAGGTCCCACTCCCCACACAGAATTAAGTGTGCTCCGCTGGACCCGAGTTCGCGTCTTGTCCCCGCCTCCTCCTCCTCCTCCTCCTCCCCCTCCTCCTCCAAGGCACCACAGCATCCACACGCCGCGTGATCCCCATCACACACCGAGAGCGGCGGCTTCGCTGAGCCGATGGAGTAGTAGCACGAGTAGTAGCAGGAGTGTTCACGGGTTCCTTTCGCCCTTCTTCTCCTCCTTTTTTTCTTTTACTTCTTCTTCTTTCTTTCTCTAATGGATTCGCCTTTTCTCCGGTACACCGCTTCATCCCATCGCGGTAAGTGTGCGTGCGTGCGTGGTGGCCGCAGATGCTGTGTGTGTGCGTGTGTGTGTGTGTGTGTGTGTGTGTGTGAGAAATCCGAGGAAACGGGATTGTGCAAGCTATTGTCTGTTGCTGTGGCAAGTTCGGACCTCAATCAAGTCCCGACGCGGGGCTCCGTTCAGAGAACAAGCCCCAGCCGGAGCTCGGTAATGCACACGGATTGTGGTTTCAGTGGGCACCGTGTGGAGGATACCGTGTTTACGTGAGCGTAAAGGGTCGACATGGGTATTTAGACAGACACCTGTCTCCAGCAGCAACAGTGACCGTCCTCCGGGGCTCATGCACGCCCCGACATATATACGCCTTTTTGCGGATGTCTACGTGCGCTGCGCGTCCCTCGTTTATAAGCGGTGAAACAAACATGTGTGCACATGTTTCGCCTCCGTTGCGGAGCAAAACGTGTCATCAGTACAGCCGGGGGAACAAAAAAAAAAATTCGGCCCATCTCCCACAACCCCTCCCACCCCCCAACCACACACACACACACACACACACACACACATCACAGGGTGGCTGTTCCTCCCCGAGCGGCCCCCCAACAGACGTGCACGGCGCAGTTGATGCTTTTCAGATCACCGAGAGCCTGACATCCCATGCTTGTTAAGACGCCTTGTTGAGCGGCGTGTAGGGCAATTAATGCAGTGCAGTGTGTGTGGCATCATCATCATCATCATCATCATCATCGTCATCCTCCTCTCCTTATTGCTTCTCCCATCCTCATATTCAGAAAACGGCACAGTGCATGTGCACACTTGGCCTTATAGCTTGAAGATGAGAGCTGAGCAGAAGAGCCGGACCTCCTCTTCTGATGGTGAAGGAAAGGCAAACGCAGTGTGGATTAAAATCATATTTGTGATGCAAAGGAAAAGGGCCTCTTTTGTTATAAATGTCTGTTTTGGTCCAATATGTCCTCATCACAAAGCTGCTCTCTGGATGTGAGGTTGAATATATATATATATATATATATATATATATATATATATATATATATATATATATAAAATATATATTTCACTGTGAGTTGTGTGTATATATCTATATATATATATCTATATATATATATATCTATATATATAGATATATATATATATATATATATATATATATATATATATATATCTATATATAAGGCTGTGAATGTGATCAAACGATTATGGTGTGGATAACATCACAATGAATCAAATCCTGCAGACCAGTGACCCCACTGTCCCCAAGTCTATGTTGCCCATCTTTATTGTCCAAACAAAGTGCTGCTTATTTTGAATCTGATTATTGGATGGTTTTCCCCTGTCGGCTCACGTGCTCAGTGGTGGAGATATATTGCTAAATGCTTCCCGCCTGTCTGCGTGTTGCCATCTGTATTGAATCCTCCTCGTGTCCCCTGAGCGCTGCAAGCGAGGTAGTACCACCCGCCCAGAGAGGCACTTATTTCTACCAGCTATTTGTACCTGTGAATTTGTGCGTTTTTGCTGCGCGTATTTGTATTTGACATGTGCACACAAGCTCATCCCGGTAGTATACGGTCGCAGGCAAACGGTATTATTCAGCAGACAGATGGCGGGCGGCTGGGCATCAGGTGAGTCTTTTCCTTGGCTGTTAGCAGGGCCCTCTTGGCATGAACCCACCACGCACGCCGTTCTATATAGCGGCACAAGTGTGCGTTTATACAGTGTGTGTGTGTGTGTGTGTGTGAGATTGTTAGAGTATGCAAATGCTTCTCGCAGACAAGAGAATGCACACCACGGTGCATGTGTAACGCGTGTCCCATTCTACGTCGCTCATACGTGTGACGTCTGCGTTTGCCTTTCCTCGGAAGGTTTACGTCACTTTTGACCAATCGGGCAGCAAAACAGTCCGAGGTCACAATGACATCGTCATGCCCGGCAACGATATTACCGTCGTGACGGTCGCATGTGACATCATCGGCAGCGTGGGGCACTCTGATGTTTCTCTGAACTGATGATGCATGTTATTGGTACACCTTTTATGATTACAGATGTTGGTTTATGACATTGTGATTGTGTTGTTGTCGTATACTTTCCTGGGCTACCACAGTTTTGTTCTTTCTTCTATTTTTCTTGACCTCTCGAGAGTTAGTTTGGATTTAACTCTCCGTTTTGGTGACTTGTAAAACACTCCACGTCCCAGTTTTTGTTCTCAAAATGGACTCTTTGCAATCTGTGTGCCTTCGGTGTGATTCAGGCTCTGCTACCTTTTTGGCCCTGCAAAAACAACCCAGCTTGTAGAATAAAGCTTGCAACACATGCTCTTGTTATCATCGGAAATTCACAAGTGAAGGGCGGCGCGACGGTTGCTAACGGAGTAGAGCATCCCCGTGAGGTTTGTTCAGCTCTAGTGTACGATCACGTGTACGATCACGTGTACGATCACGTGTACGATCACGTCGTCGCATCTTTGAGCGATGAATCAAAACACGCAGGTGAAATGTAAACGTGCCTCCTGAACAGCAGCGAGCGAGCGCTCCGGGAAACTGGATACCTCATAACGCTTCTGGCTATTTACACTAAAATGCTTCACTTATTTCTTGCCGCTTTTTGGAGCACACGCACATCTGCTACAGCGCTCTAAAGGCAGGGCAAAAAAAAAACTAAATACCAAATCGAATAATCTTGACATGGTATTGTTCTGAAATGTGCTACAAATTCCAATAATCACAGGGAGACACCGACCGATGCCGTACGTAAGTTGTTAAAACACCAGGAGTGAAGCTTCAGGAGGCGCTGACCTCTGAACTCACGTCTGCTATCTAACTTCTCCTCCACTCCCACACTAGAGACTGGCTATTGATCACATGCACACAAACACACACACACACACACACAAGCATATATACACACACATACATCCTGTCCACGCTCTATTGATGGCAGGTATTTGATTACCACAAGATGTGGGGGCAGCACTAACAGAGCAGTGGGTGTGTTTCGATTGGACAATATATCTGTCACCATGACGTCTCCTGGGAATGCTTAGCCCTAAGCCTAAAGGTGAGATAAGGCCTGCCTCTGAAGACTGAGAGGCTTTCCCTTTATCTATAAGGAGGCTGATATATTCAGGCGATAGTGTCAGAGAAGAGCAGGAAAAAAAAGGGAACTCTGGCTACACTAAATGAATGTTTTTGCTTGGTTTGCCAGAAGCCAAATACAAACGCAACAACAGCTAATGTGGCTTAAGATCTATATTTAAAAGGATGCTTGATTAATTTGAGGGAAGAGCTGTATGTTTTTGGCTTGAGTACACAAATGCAGCCAGTATTCGTAGCGTGCCAGAATGTAGCACATGCTAGTGTATATAATTAGTTGGAATGGAAATGATAGCTATAGAAATACTTGAAATTACAGCCAAATGTCACTGACGCTTGGGTGTTTTTTTTTCATTTCTTCATGGTAACGAACCATATTAAGGAGGAATTTGAGATTTGATAATCCTCACATATGGGTGGAAAATGAAAAACCCATCATAAGACATCACATTTAAAAAAAAGCAAACCACCGCAATTTGGAAAAAAAGAGTAGAATTATTTGTTTAACTGTTCATCACTAGTTTCCAGTGTTTGTTTTTAATTCATATTTTACCTCCTTGGCAGATCTCGCAGCAACTTGAATTTAATCGGGAGCGACTTTTTTTTAGAATATAACAAATGTGTTACACATGCACGACATTTGAATAGTGCAAAGTCTTTGGCGATTGGACTCCATCCTGAAACAGGATAATAAAGGGGTAGTGACGCTGAGGACAGATTAGGCAGAACCCCCCCCCGGAGTCCAGACACTGGTGGTGGGGGTGAAGAAGGGAGTTGCTGTAATCCGATGATGAATGAAGTGCATGACTGATGCTGATTGGAGGTGACTGGTGGTGGAGGAGGGTCGCAACTGGTTTGATCTGAAATGACAACTAACAGCAGCAGAGAGGAGAACCTATTTTAAAGTTTGACCACAAGGATGTGATTGGCTTAAGGAAACTGTGCAGAATCTGGTTGGTTAATTCAAACGCCCACAATCAGCTGATATAGGGATCACAGGGAGAAATAGAGCCGGAGGAAATTCTGAATGAAAAGTAGTGTCGAGAGAGTCTTCCTGACTGAACTCCCGCCGAAGCGTCATTTAATGTATATGTTAATTAGTTATCGGACATCAAACCCTTTAGCTTCGCTGGACCCGCTGAGCTATTCTGGACACGTAGGCGGCGATAAGCAACAGAAGTAGTGAGAAGGAAGTCTCGCTTACAAAGTCAATGGAAAGATATTGTTTGAAGTGGACCAGAACATTCTGGCTTTTTGAATCTATAAATGTGGAGACGCGAGAGGAAAGAGCAGCGATGCTCGAGGGGAATAACAGAGAGAACCTGGTGAGTGCTAAGATCGGTCAAGTGTCTTTAAAGGTCAGTAAGTAAGTGTTCCTTAAGTAAAAAGTACCAGGACAACGATGGGCAAAGAGAAGTAATTTGTTCAAAATCCTACTTATGTAAAAGAAGCTAATTGTACTTAAGGTCTCGAAATAATTACACTGTACTGTAGCCAAGTTGTTTTCAATCTAAGGGTTTGACCCTTCTGTCATCTTATTTTTTTTTTGGGTGAAATAATAATAAGGATAATGAGGGAAATGTCTCTTGGTGTAACTGCTTATCATCTGTGAAGTGAAAAGGGACTACACTGCTCTTTTGGAAGTAGTCTTTAGCAATAAAGGTCGGGAGCCAGCGGTTTAATCCTTTAGCAATGCATTGGGTCTGATCGGCGTATCCTACGTTTTACTACAGTAATAACTTCATCTGTCTCGTACTTGTGGTAAAAAGTACAATATTTCCTTCTGAAATGTAGTGAGGTAGAAGTATAAAATAGCGTCACGGACAAATACTCACGTAAAGTACTTACCAAACTGCACATATTTGTTGGTCAAACTTGTAAATGTTGCAGCTGAACTGTAACTTTGCCTCAGGCCCACAAAGCAAAAGCAAAAGCACAAGCGTCATCGCTGTGTTGAGGATTCAGTGGTTTGTGAAATTGTTGGCAGTTTGTTTGGTGGTGGACATATTTGCACAAGTAACCTTTCCATGTACGTTTAAAAGCTGTTCTGCACTTAAAAGTGAACTTTTCTGCCATCAAGAGACATGAAGTCACACAAAGCCTTTTTTATCTCTTCACACAACAAATACAGATGTGCTTGTGAATATTGTGATATTGTAAGAATACAGAGAAATCTCAGAGGGGAGAGACTTCTTTATCTCCGGCTGGATAACGGGTGTTTGATTGTTGTCATTTAGATGTTTAGTAGTCTGATAAAGCCACTTGTTAGGCGATTTTTAACACGCACAAAAGCTTCAAAATTCAAACTTTATATTGTCGAATAAAAGATTGAAATCTCTGAAGCCAGCATCCAACAAAAAGTCCAATAAAATAAACAAAAAAACATTGACTGAAAAATGCCAACTAATTTCTAGGTTTTAGGAGTCGTTGCTGCACTAATCTATTAGGCTGAAAAATAACGCAGAATCCAGAGATCAAGAGCTCGTTTGATCTAAGTATAGACGGAAATCTGGAGACGTTACAAGGCAGCATGACCAAAGAATCACAGCATCACTCAGCATTCAACACACAGAGTAAAAAACACACACTCACGCACACACACACGCACACACACGCACACACACGCACACACACACACACGTGCAATGCATTTTCCCAATGTACCGTATGTCCATACATATGCAGATGTACCTGAAGCACTTGTTTAATGGCATTTGTTGTAATGCAAAGCAACAACCACCATTCCTGCGGCATTAAGTCACCGCTGTGGCTCAACCAGAAATGCCTATTTTCATATGGAAATGTATAGAATTACATTGAGAAGAGATACAAAAGCCTTGTTATGGTGTCCCCACACTACATAATCAATAGCGGAATATTCATACGTGATAATGAAGTAGATGGTAATACAATTAGACAGGTTTTTTTTCGTACGGTTGAGAAAAGAGCAGATGGAGGTATGACATTTAGACAAACATGATCATGGCTGTGGCCCTGAGCTGAATTGAGCTTCAGAGAATCTGAGAAAATACATGAGTGTGAAACTCAGCTGAGGCAAACCCTTAATATGTGGGAATACAGAGATGTGTTTGAAGACTTTTGAGACTGCATCTGAAAAAAAAACTAAAGAAACAAGCTCAATATCTCCTCCTGTTGCATCTTTACGTTTGGCTTTTTTTTTTATGTTTGGCTTCTCTCTCTCACGTATCGTAAAGTCGGGGACATGATTTTCTTTTTTCTTCTTAGTTTTAGAAGTTTAGATTAGATTATTAGATTAGAAAACTTTATTAATCCCCAGTGGGGAAACTCATTTGCCACTAAAAATTCATACAGACACATAGACAATAGACACACAGTCCACAGAGCACAACAGACAAAAAACACACTACAAGAAACAAACAAAAGCAGAAGATGCCCCATAAAACATGACCATCAGAAAGTTGCTAAATCTAAATCTAAAAACACTTAAAGGTGTTTATTAACAAAATCGAACTGCTGCCGGAACAACAGACCTTCTGAGTGGTTCAGTAGAACACTGAGGCATCCTGAGTCTCACTGAATGAACTTCACCGTTCTGAAAAGGTTGTTCCCGATCTTTACTTTGCCAAGGAAAAATTTAAAAAGACGGATGATATTTTCAGTTCTGTTGCTCCAATTTGGATTTTCTTTCCTTATCTTTCTAGCTACGTGGACATTATTCCTCCCTGGCTTCCCACACCCAAACACTGGCAAATAAATGTATCTGTTGGAATGCGTGACCAATTCGAAGGCTTGAACCCGCGGTCTCTGTGGGGATGAATGAGTTCTTTGCTTCGCCACCATCTGTGTGTTAACGCAGCGAGTTAATGAGATTTGTTTGCTAATGCAAACAAAGTTGTTGAGTATCTTCAGTAACGTAAAAGCTCAGTATCACTCTGGAAGTGAATTGAAGTCCAAATCTTATTTTCTGCATTTTCTTTTTCATCGTCGACAGAAAGTCTAATGGCACTTTTAGCCATGCATTTGTAAGTGTAATTGCAATGGTAATTGTTTTTTTATTTAGTTTGTAAAGTATTTGACACAATTAGATACACGCTACTGCGTGAGCATCTTCAGTTTGAGTCTTTAGAATTCATACGCATGATGAACCCTGAATATAACTTATGCATATACAGTATATGTGATACTTGGAGGCGCCAAGAACTGTAAGAAGAGGAACCATCAAACCGTTATTTGTAATTTCTCCTGAAAATGACGAGCAGCAGGTCCCAGGAGAGGGAGTTCATCTCCCCCAAAGGAACCACCTTCTTAAACTAGATTTTTGACTAATTTTGTCTTTTTTTATATCCCTCCTCTGTTTGTCTTTCTCATGTCTTTTCTGACTCTCCCATTATTCCCATTATTTCCGCTCTAACTGCTGTGAGTCACTGATGTTTAGCTCTGAGGGGAGATAGGAGAAGAACGACGACAATGTTATGTTAACACACATTATCGTGTGCACGATAGAGCGAGCTCATCACTGCTTGACAACGTTCAGAGTGATTTTTCTTCAAGAAAGTAGCGCAAATGTACTCGATGTGCATTTTCAGAAGTTGTCCTGCTTGGTCAACTAATGCGTTTTGAGAATACCCGTTATTATTCATTCCCCACTTTTGAGAAAGCCCTAAGGGATGTATGAAAACTGACGAGAGCAACAAAGATGCTCCATTGACAGTGGGTGCGTGTGTGTGTGTGTGTGTGTGTGTGTGTGTTACAAATGAGATGTATACATCATGGCCACACACATTTTCCTTGGTTATGATTTCAGGCCGAATTCTAAAAAGGTGATTTATGGTCTTTGAGGGTTGTAGAATACATCTGAAAAATAACCCTTCGGTGACAGTAGGAGCATGTTCAATGGCCCCAAACTCTCTCTGTTCAAAGTAAAAGGCATAACAGTGGAGGGATGGTTTGGACACAGACAAACATGTTCATTGGCTTTCATGCCAAAAAAAAGCCTAAAGCTCAAAAATATCCTCAATTCAGGTGCTGTTTTTATGGGGATAAGTAGTCATGATAACCAGCATAATACACTTTACAATGTATAGCACACTGAAACGGCCTCCGCTCAAAGAGCCAGCCAGGGCCGGACTGGGGGAAAAAAAGTGGCCCGGGAGTTCCTGTCAAACCGGCCCACTCGATGCATCGCACGTATCCACCAGTCAGTGGCCTACTTGGAATAATACCCATACACTTAACGTTATTTTGGCACGCGCTCAAAAAACAACGCAAAGTGTTGAGTAGCCTAGAAGGACATTTAATAACACCTAAATCAGAGTTAGACTGACGGAGGAGATTAGATGAGTAAAGAAGATGGAAACCATGAGTGTGAATATAGATCGCGAGGAGTAGTATAAATGTCAGTCAGTGATTGTTGACTTTAGGTATTAGAGTAAGTTTAACGTGTTCTGTGAAGCATGGAATATAGTCGGGGCCGGTTGGTGATGGAGGTGGGCCGGTATTGGACCAGCCCAACCCCGTCAACCTACCCCCCCCTTGACCAGCCCACCCCTGGCTGCAGCTCATCTTTAAATGTCTACATTCCTCATTACCCAAAACACTTTGTGGTACCATAATGCATCATTGAAGGTAGTCTACACAATACTTCAGATTGAAAAATGAAACATACAATCATGTCACATGTAAAAAAAAACATTGTTTATGTTTCAGATGATGCTATGCTCTACAATGTGCTGTATATTTGATATTTCTCTCTATTATATTTTTGCTCGGCCAACATTTGTTCACCGCCTCTCTGGGGCCATACATTGTCTGTTTGTTCTTGTCTTTCCCATTACTTTAACGTCTTTGTTTTGTTTCTTGTTATTGATTTTTGTATGTTTTGTATGATAGGACCACCAAAAAAAATGAGAAAAGCTTTATCCTACTTGTCCACATAACCATGACACTAATCAAAAATGTAATCGGCGACTGAATAAATCAAGAAGACAATTAATAAACGATTCAATTCTGTCAGCAGCTTCCTCTCATATCAAGCGTCTTCCAGCTTGGTCCAAAGTCCAATATGATGGATCTGGAAGTAGCCATTGCAGCTTCAGAATTCTGGAACTTGCAAAACGTCTGATAGCTGATGCTCCCGTGTTGAAGTATGAAGGGCAGAAGGGCTCCACCACCAACGAGCTGGCGGTGACGACCGGAGGTAATATTTCCCCGGCTCCGTCGCCAACTCTGTCATAGTGACAGTTTGAGTCTCGGTCGGGCAGAGCGACTCGGCTGGTCAATCAGATGGTATTCGTGGGCTCAATATTTCACAGTTTGGCTCCTGCCGTCTCAGAGAGGACGGCGTTCACGTCTAGACAAAGTCATCACGGGCTGGCTGAGTGGAGAGGAGAGCCTGATGGATCATGACAAGGCCTGTGGGCTGCTCGTCGGATGAGCTCGCCTCTGGGAAGACGATCTGATCACCTTTCATCCGACTGTAATTAACCGGCTCTCGGAATCGGAAGACAAATACTCCGTGGATGTGATCTGTGGTACATCTTTTTTGAAAAGGCGAGAGGACAAAGAGAACTCTGGTTACGGCTTTTACTGTGACTGGGTCCAATTGTTCAGCACTGTGACTCATCGGAGCTGTGCCGCTGTGCCCGGTTGTGTGAGGAATAAGTGAATGTCGTGTAAACTCTTTGACATTGAGTGTGGCCCACTTAAATGTTCTGATTCCAATCATCTGTCACAGAGCCCCCAAGTCCAATCATCAAGCTCACAGTCCCACTGTCAAATTGCCAGTTTTTTTTTATGTGTGTGTGTCTCTTCCCTCTGCTGCCACAGAACAAGGCAAAAATAAAAGCTTAGACTGCACAGTTTTTTTTCTTCTTTTTTCGAAATTGGAGCACGTCTCAAAAGATTTAGTTTTTTTTTTTTTTTTTTGCATCAAAAAGACAATACTTGCCAATCATTAAAGGCAGCCACTCGTTAAAAAAATAAGAGCACATCTTGTGCATTCATACATTGCTTGATGTCATTACACTATAATAGACTTGGTAGTGCATTCACATTTCAATTAGTTTTTTCACATCGACCTGTAGTTTGGTTCAGTTGGTCCGATCATATAAATTACAGTGTGGCCTTCTTTCTGACCTGTTTTGAGTTCAATATTATTACAAATGAAAATAAACCGACGGGGGACTCGTTTGTTCTGAATGTTATCCTCTGCCACATGACCCGGTCAAGAGAAATCCAAAATTTGACGACTGACAATAAGTCAACCGACGCTTCACTGTGATTTCATATGTTTACTTATCTTCACAACGGGCTCACAATAAAAAATGATTGATTGCGAGCGCTGTCAGACGAGACATATGTCAATGGTTCGTATTTGAATAATGAGACGATGAAGAGGCAACTTGTGACCTATCTGTGTGGCTGCTTGTTTCCCCGACTTTACCATGAAGAACTGACAAAGTAAAGAAAACAACAACAACAACAACAAAAACAAGCAGAAGCACATCACTCTTCTGTGTAACTGTCTGAAGGCCCAGTGGTTAAGATGCATACCGTACACTATGACCACAACATCCCCGGTTAGACCTCTCGCTTCTACTTCAACACGATCCTGTGGTCACTCCGATTGGCTTTTTGCCCCCCCCCCCCCCAAATGCACCGCATCAGCGTTTTGGAAATGGATCAAAATCCACCTTTTTATGACTGCAACGATAGTTGATTGAAAGCTTTCAGATGAATAAACTGAACCCGATGGGCAAATGCAGCAGAGTTTGTTTGAAACGTACCATGTAGGTCAGGTGGGAAAGTAATTAACTGTTTCATATCCATGACATATCCAGTGAGCAACCCACGCTCTGCCGTTGCTCATTACCGCTGCACAGGGAACAATGCTTATGGGAAAATAAAACCCTCAAACAAATCAAGTTTTCCATTGAGATAAAAATCATAAATGGGGGCGTGAACTTATTCCATTTGACTGGCTTCATAATAGCATGGATCAGTGGAGCAAGCTGCAGAAATGCTGAATAATTTAACCCCGGTTGGTGGTAGTAGAGAAACTTAGAAAAAAACTGCCCCATATCATGAAGGATCGGACAGTATAACGGTGTAAATGTGATTTTAAAAAATTTTTTTAAACCACATTACAAACATGACTACTCAATTTCCTCCCTGTAGTTGATGCCTCCCCAACTGACATCATCTGGAAAGTCACTGAGTCACTGGAGGCCGATTACACCGTTAATGGACACTGAGACGGATCGCAAGGATGTCTAGCAGAGTATTGTTTTTTATGGATTTACTGAACGCAATTAAATCGAAGTGGCATATCAGACTTCTAATAAGGGTGTTTGCAGTTTTAGTGAAGTGTGAGAACATCTATCAACTGGAAAACCCTCAGTTTAGCCTCACCTGACAGCGATCCACCCTGCTGGAGTGTCCTTGAACACAAGAGTGAGCCTCTGCCAGCTCCTGATTTGATATCTGCACTAATCTTTTTGCTGGTAAAATACGATTAAGTGCTAAATCTGCAGCTTTTGTCACCTTAAGGCAAACACACGGCGGTTTTTAAAGTTTTAAGTGCCCGGGGATGGCTGTTGCCGATTTGTGTTTCACATAAAGATACCAAACAGATTATTTTCCCTGAAAGAGCTGAGAGACCGAGGGTCGGATTGTTTCCATTTAATGTCGGGTTGATTATAAGATTGAGTGTTACATCACTCAGGGACTGATTAGGCCTTTCAGCACCACTGTCGGCCTGCGTCGAGTGACTCAGTGTGATTGAAGTGTTTGCTCTCAAACCAGGATGAGAGCTTCACTTCTGGTTGAACATACGGGAGGGGGCAACGTTGTTTCTTGATTCACTAGACAGTCGTTTATTAAATGTTTCTATATTTGTAGATGAACATAAAGATACTCTCGGTCCCAGTACGGCCCGAAAAAGAGTTTGAGCAAATGATTCAGTGTTTTAAACGTGAGGTGATGGAGTTGGACCCTCTCGATCAAATAGCCACATCCTACAGAAGGAAAGATACAACAGACCAGAGCACAGGGCAGCCACAAGAAAATTAGAAGCTTTTTAAATTGTATTTATTAGTCTATTGCTTGTCCTTCATTCAGTTCATTTTGGAGGAGTTCGAGGACATGATTGACCACTATCATATAGCTGGATAGCTTAGCATAACGACTTGGAAAGGAATAAAGGCTTCGCCAGTCATTTCAACATTGAGGTTCTTTTATGAATGAACTATAAAACGTGCTACTTAGCGACCTTTAATGATGCAGGTAGGTCTAGTTTGTTGCCTTCAGACTGTAAGGGTAGCTGTTTCCTCCTGTTTCAGGTTCTGGCACAAAGCTAAGCTAACCCGCTCCTTGAACATACAGTTTAATGGACAGATATGAGCGCGATATCAATCTTTTTATTAACAGTTTCTCAGAACGAGAAAGAGAATCAGCGTATTTCCCAAAACGCAAACTATTGCTTTATCTCCAAGTGTTGGAGATAAAGCTGTTAGATAGAAATTAGATAGACTGTTAGATAGAAATTGAAGTAGTAATTGAGGAGTAGAAGTGTGTTACAATAATTGCAGCAACAGTCTTAATTAGCAGTTACCGTCACGCAACAGACCACTTATACAATAGGCCAGGATTTCTAGCCAAAATACAATAAATACACCCTATAATTACCATTATTCAGAAAACAATTAACACAAATGTACAGTTTCAGTATATACTTATGTATAAGCAACGATGCATATGACACGCATATGAAAATAACACTCCTACATCATTTTCCTTGTTAAACTGATATCGACTTCAAGCTCTGTGGGAGTCTGACTGCTGCTGCGATCATTCTTCCTTTGATTCTTTAAGACTAGTTTTGTTGAATTTAGTGCTGCTTTACATTTTATCTCCAAACTAAAACATCTTTTTAGGTTGTTTAGTTATATCCGTTTACATTTATTTGCAATACTGACTACAACAAATGTATATTATTTTAAATGTATATTTGATTCATATTTGATTTATGTTTATATTTTATCCCTATAGTCTAACTTGCACAATTTTTCATCAGAGATTCCACATTGTACTTTTACTTTTGTGATTTTGTTCTATTTTATGCATAATTAATAAGAATTGTTGGAGGGAGCCTTTGTTTTTGGCAACGGTGGTTTCTCTCTAATTCTTGTGCATATAGAATTTGAGATTTCTGCTATTTATTGCCACGTAGTTACGTATGAAATGCAACAAAGGCGAGTGCTGTCAACATTGGAGCAGAAATGTGGTAAATCTGTTGAAATCCAACAGAACCTGGCTTCATGGTCTCTTTAGTGGTTAAAATAAGAAGCCGGTGTTCAGGTGCAATTCATTCTCTAGAGCAAAAGAAAGGAAATCATTTGGTAAAAAAAAGAAAAGATAAATAAATGTCGAATTAGAAATGCTCCACTGCTCCTTTTCTCTGTAACTTGGCTCCACAACAATCCTTCTCTCCACACTCGCTGCATTTCATCAGTCAGAATTTCACAGTAGGAAGACGGAGAGGGAGCTCAAATCAGCCGCAACATTTCTCTTTAATGGGGAATTAAGCTTGATTAAAGCCCCACAACACATTTATGAACATTAAATACCTGCGGGGGGTCATAGCTTTGTTGTTTGAAAAATAATACATCAACAATTACTACAGCAGATACTGGCATTTTCTTGCTTTCCATAAACACTTTTGAAACCCAGCTAATCTACACCCACTGACACTGCGTGGTCCCCAGCAATGGAAAGCAATGCTGTGAGTGAGCAGCAAGCCATTTCAGTCTAGATCCAGGACAGCAGTTTTCTTTTCTTTTTTCTTCAATATTGTCCTCATCTTCTCTCATTATTTATATTTGATTTCCACTCTCACTAACACGCTCTCTCGCTATCTCTATGGGGGAATGCCGTGGTTTTGTTCGTGACGATTAGAAGCTATTATGAATCTGTCTCTGCTGGTTCTTTACAAACAGAGAGAAGTTAGTTGTTTGTACATTTTAATAATGTAGTGATTGTGTTTTGTCTGCACCAGGCAACTTGCCAGTCTTTGCCATCAAGGGTGCACTTTCCACCTGATCCCTACCTTTTGTCTCACAGGTGGTGAACCCACTGGGCCCTGGTTGCTCTGTTAGGTGTGTGTAGTGAGATTAGTCATTTAATAACTAACCCATTCAATTCATTAAATAAAAAAAAAAATACCAAACATCGTCTGGTTCTAGTTTATTGGATATGATGATTTGCTGCAAACCAATCAAGCAATTTGAAAACATCACGTTGGGCTCTGGGAAATTATGTTTTTTGTAAATAGTTTCGAGATTAAATGATTAATAAAAAAAACAACAACAAATCATTTGATATTGACAGTGATTGGTAATTGCAGCCCTGGAACGTCTGCAGCACGCGCTCCCGGGCCATTTCCCTTTTGGAATTGTTTTTGTACAAGTCTGACTGGAAAGAGACTCGAGGGCAAAGCTAAGACACAACTCAGGGGTCGAATCTCGTTCTGGATCCACTCACAAGGGATTTGCAAAGGAAAAAAGGTCATTTAAGCTGTTCTACTCGCCCTTCTCTGCAAACTGGGACCCTGGATCAGCTCTGGATTGATGCACTGCAAGGCCGCAAAAATATTGAAACCTCACCTCGTCCATCGTTTCTCAGACTTCATTAAGCGACGTGGACTGGGCTTTAGAAAATTCAAATTAAAACAAAGTTTAATCAACTTAAACAATCAGAATGAAACACTTTCAAGACGTAGGTGACCGGTCTCTTGAGAGGGGCTCTCATCAATACTCCATTTCACATAACATGGATCTAGTGCAATGTGGCATTCCTCTCATTATCAGATAATGAGCGCTGACCCTCGATGTTTCCTTCCTTTGCAGAGTGAGCTGCCGTGAATCCCGACAGGAGACAAGATGGCGTCCAACAACACCCTGCGCAGCTACTCCATCATCCCATGTTTCATCTTTGTGGAGGTGAGAGGCTGTGTGTGAATTCCAAACCCTGGTTGGTGGGGGGAAATGTACACGATGAGTTTGTGTGTGTTTTGTGTGTGAGTGACAGTTTAACCATTAGCAAATGACCTCCTCGGGTAAATTATACACAGACAACCAGAGCGTAAAGTGTTGGAATGAGTGGAAATCTTGAGTGTGTGTGTGTGTGTGTGTAAGAACTGTTCTGCTCCTCCATTTTTAATTACCATGTCAGCTGAAAGTCCTTAATCAGAGAGATGTCTCAGGACGCCTTCCATTACTCTCTCTTCTCGCTATTTGATACTCGCACACGCGCTTCTCTGAGGAAATATCCTGAATAACAGTCTCAGATGAGTTCACGCCTCCTCTTTTATCTCACGCTTTCTTCACAGCTGACCTTTGTGTCACATTTTCTGACAGCCTCCCACCATAAGACTCTTTCACACTCTAAATGAAGAGAATTGTCCTCCCGAGATAAGTGAAATGTGACTTTATGTCCCCTTTGATTCACGATGTTCTTTCTACCTTGCTGCTTTTCGAGCAGCAGCATGGGCTACTGCCTCAGTACTTACCTAAAGAATTACACTTCTTTTCACACGTCTCGAGGCGTTATCTATAACCCCCAGTTATCGATTAGTCAGATATCATTGATTTAAATGGAACGGCTTTGTGTCGCTGAACAAGGAGAGATGGCAACAATGTGCCGACACTTTTGAGATCATTTCCACGCTCAACACGCACTTCAGCTCGACACCTTAAAATGTAACTTTGCACTTGAGCTCTGCGACACTTCACCGCGTCGGGAATTACAGACAGATGAGCCGGTAAAAATCTGTTTTCTTTTTGACAGATTGACTATTCTCAGAATGACTAAGGAGCACCTAACCCTCCTGTCTGCACTCTGGTAACCATGTTGCTTGGTCTATTCTTATTCGTTATTATAATATGCTATGAATTCTATATTAGAAATCCCTCTCGTGTCAATTGAATTGTCACTTTTTACTCCCACGCAGCCAGACTTTAAGCTGGAGCATGTGGGAAATTGCCCTGTACAGCACCTGTTAGAAAACCAACAACACAGTGGATACAGACACATGTCAAGCATCATCCTCCTGTAATCTTCTTTTCATTTTTTTGGTTGAAATTGTGACTCACTATTCATCACCAAATGTTTCATCTTCTTTAGTCCTGCTGTTGGACAGCCGTGTCATCATTGTTCAGCGGCCTTCTCATTTCCAGCTTTAAAGTGTCTGGAGCTCAGCGTGAAATGCTCAGTTGGACATCGCTAATCACGGCTCTGCAATTTGTTTAATTAGGATGTGTAACTCGAGGGGGTTAATGGGTAACTGATTATTATGTTGGTGACAACATCCCCAGTTTAACAACGAGCTGGTAAACGACATACTGTGGATGTTTATGCCGTAGTCCTGGAAACAGCGGACCTCAGTTGGTGATGATACTTACAATGGGCTCTGAGAATGATGGCTTTTTGTTCTGGAAAAACAACGTGCTTTCACGAGTAGTTGAGTTTGGTTTAAAATATACACAAGAGACTCTCCAGTTTCCTAACTATTCTTTTAATTTGGACTTTGCACATCGCATTTGATAACAAAGTAACATTAAGTCCTCCTGAGCTGACGAAATGACCCCCATTGTTTATAAAGAAACCTCCAGCTAATCAGATTTTGATAATCAGGTTTTGGTTTTTAAAAAGTCCGTTTTGGAGACTTCCCGGTGACCATAGCAACGTGTGCATCACAGTTGTTCATTGCTGGTAGACAGACCAGCATTAAGCCAATCAACAAGCGGCTGTTATTGATGAATCTCCAACAGGGTTTGGCTATCTGATGAGAAAATTACAATCCCAGTAATGACTGTTATGTTAATCACATCGGGGAGTAATCACTGCAGAAGATGAGGAAACGGAGAATGTTGACAGTGTCATTCACAATACTTAATAGGATTACCCCCCCTCTTTATTACATTATGAGTACAGTTGTACCCATTACATTTTTACCCCTTATTTGTCTCATTCATTTGAATCCGTTATTAAATCTGAGGAAAACGGTTGTATAATGTCTCGCGTGTCTCTGTCATGACCAATCGAAAGTCTGAAAAAATAAGCCGGATGATCTCATCATCTTTGGCTTGGAGACGGCCCGTTGTTAGGAGAAGGCCATCCTCCATAAACAGATGTTGCCAACTCTTAAAAGACAAAGTTATAACAGTTCCCGTTTCCACCGGAGTGAGGAAAGTTTTTCCCGAAGCTTGCAGCTATATCTTAACGCCTAAAATGAAGGGCGCTTCATTCAGCTGTTTGCCAGGGAGGGTGAAATATAATGAAAGATGCATTGTGGGAAATGTAGGATCTAGCGCTCAGCTGGTATAACCAATACTTGAGATTAAATGTCCGGATATCATGTCCTACTGCTTCAACTCTTTTTCAATCTATACCTTTATTGAAATGCAACACTGAATTGCAGGAGTACATCTTCAATCTGGTTTGAATTAATATTTAAAGTATATCTATATGTCTGTAAAGTACATTTGTTTATAGATACAATTATGTATTATTACATTTATTACATGTAATTTAGCTGACGCTTTTATCCAAAGCGACTTACAATCATGTTACATCAATACACTGTAGAACAGCTACAGGGAACAATTCAGGGTTAAGTGTCTTGCTCAAGGACACATCGACTAGGGCGGGGATTGAACCACCAATCCCCTGATTGAAAGACAGACCTGCTAACCACTGACCCACAGTCGCACCCATGTATGTAATGATGGAAGTTTTCCACTATGCTTTACATCAGACACAAATGGGAAGAATAACTACTTCAAATATTCATTTAAATTATTTATAAGTGATTGCAATGGTTAATGTGTACATCAATTGTGTAAAATTGTTAGCACAGTAGGACACCACTGAAGTTCATAAATCATAATATAGCACTGTCTCTCAGTGAGGTTTCAAAATAAAAAAATTCTTTGCACAATTTCTTTGACTTTCAGGATGCAAAGACGGAGCAATTGTCTCGCTATCACAATCTCCCCATGCACATGAATGTGTATTGCCTCCATGTTGCAGCAGAGCATGGGCGGAGTGCTCCACTGTGGGAGCACATTCAGTAACGAGCTTTCTCTAATTTTCACGACAAGCTCTCAAAGGCGTCACATCCACCTCCGTGTCTCACTCTGCCCTTGCCCGTTTTCTCTGTCTCTCCCTCTTTGATGTCTCTGTCACATCCCTACAGCCCCCTCCTCCCATCTATTTCTATTTCTCGCGGTGTCACAGGAGCTCTTCCTTCCCCTCACCTTCTTCATCCTCCTCGGTATCGCTCCATCTCGGTGCCCCTCACTCTTTCCGTGCTCCTTTTGTTTCCTCCTTCCCTCTTTTATTGTTGCCCTCTTTCTCTTACTCACCCTGCGTGTCACGAACAGAGCGAGGCAGAGGGACCGTGCCCGTCACGTGGCCGGAAACGGAGCGCCCCGATTGGAGCAGCTCCAGTGCCGGGAGGCATTGTGACAGGGAGGATGCTTATTTATGGTGATTTGTTTATCTAGTCATGCATCATGTTGTTTTTCCGTTACTTAACCTTGAGTTGAGAATTGTGTCATTGCCGTTGCTGCGGACTATTGGATGAAAGGGAATGAAAAGGAGTGATGGAGTGCAACAGGAGAAAGACGAGATGGGGAGGAGGAAAACAGTATAATGGAGGGAAGGAAGAATTAAGGTTGCAAAATGTGTGAGACATTAATTAAAGGAAGAACAGGAGGTGAGCCGTGAAGAATGAGGAGTGAACATATATCTCCTGTGCCTCCCCCTGGATGAGCAATACGCAGAGCCCGGGGCGTTCCTTCAGCTCACTATCCTCCACTTAGACTTCTCAGGTTTTGTGTACAAAACCTTATTGAGGGCCGTGTGACATCTTTTCAAAACACCTGCCCGCACCAGGCTGTAAGGTAGTGAACTAATGTCTTGACTATCATTTGTGAAAATCCCCACTGTCAATCTAAGAGATGATTTCTTTCTTTTATCTTGCTTAATCTCATTTTGCAGTATGATGTAATAATGTTCTGGACTGTCATGATTAAAGAATAAAAGAATCACTGCAGGGAGTGATGGTCTTTGATGTCGCTGCGTCTCTCTCCTGGCTGCACTGACGCAATATGATTTTTTAACTTGGGGGATTCTAAAAAAAGGGTCTTTTATCTGAGGAATCGCATGTTAAATTTAGTTTTGGAACATCACACAGTCTAAGTGAACCTGCTAGCTTTGATTAAGTTGGGGCAGGAAACTGAAATGCCTGCAGTTGGAGATTTTACTTTACAGGAGGCTGAAGAGAGGACAGGTAGATGTGCAGTGGTGATTCGGTCTTTTGAAATTAGGGGGATTGCTATTCTGTGACCCCCCACTCGTAAAAGCAATACAGGTCTTTTTTTTAATCATTAAATCTACGTTTCAATTATTTTGTTCCACTGCTCACATCAATACTATCAGACACTGGAGAGAAAACTGAGTCTAGCTTTAATGGCAAAATGTCACGCAAACAATTAAGATAGGGGTAAGTAGTGCAGGGTACACAGGTTCAATTCAATTCAGTTTATTTTGTACAGCCCAATATCACAAATTACAAATTTGCCTCAGAGGGCTTTACAATCTGTACACATACGACATCCCTGTCCCAGGACCTCACATTGGATCAGGAGGGCCAAGGCAGGAGGCCGGCTCACCAGGCATCAGACACCGCCAGGTCCAATGGACCCTATGAGACGTGAAGTCACAACGACTCCGGGGAGGAAGCAGAGTTAATAAGGTGCAATGGAGAGATGTAAATTCATCCATAAGGAGAGAGAGAAGAGGAGATAGGAGCTCAGTGTATCCTAAAACATCCCCCAGCAGCCTATAAGCCTATAGCAGCATATCAAGGGGCTGGACCAGGGCAAACCTGATTCAGCCCTAACTATAAACACTATCAAACAGGAAAGTCTTAAGTCTATTCTTGAATGAGGTGACTGTGTCTGCCTCCCGGACTGAAAGTAGAAGCTGGTTCCATAAAAGAGGAGCTTGATAACTGAAGGCTCTGGCTCCCATCCTACTTTTGAAGACTCTAGGAACCAGGTAAGGGCGAGGCAAGCAGTCAATAACGGGTCACAGAAACAAGGCTTGACAACATGGTTTAAGTGCTTGGCATGAGCACAAGACCATCTGCCAATGGCGAGAGCCAGACTGAGGCTGAATCCTGACTGGCTTCATCGGGCAGCTGTTTGTTTGCAGGTGATCAGGGAGTAGCTCCTGGAAGACACGCCCACACACAAGCGAGAGCACGAGTACCAACATCCAACTGATAGGAATATGTTTGTGGCCTTATGTCCCACAGGGGGAACAAGACGAAAAGCTGTGTGCCTGGAAATATCATTAAACCCACTTTAGAACAGCATATGTACTGTTATTTCTAATTTAACATTTAAAATAATGTAAGGGTCCTATTGACGTAATCTGCAAATGTGCACTACAGTTTTAATACAAAATGTGATAACTGCAAAAACAGGCAAATGAGCCTTAGAAATCTGACCCTCCAATAGATGCCCCACATGTCACAAGATGCTCTACTTAACATATTGACAGCCCTGGATCAAGAGGTGAACATGTTTCTTACTGCAGAAATTTGTATCTAAAGCTATAAAATACAGTTATTTTCTTTTTAATAGCTGGCTATTCATCATGATGTCCTAGCTTTTTGAATACATTGGATACAAAACAAAACAGAAACAAGTAGCTGTCTTTTGTGTCACCTCAAGACAAGTCTGACAACAGAAGTGTAGCATCACAGTCTAAATCCGGACAAGCCAGACTAAGATGCCCATTTCCATCAGTCAGTGTTTTTCTCCCAGTGTACTAACGCAACATGACAGTGAAATGAAAACCGAGGACTTGGTGGATTTATATCACATTTTCCTGGTTGTTTTCAGGGTCTGAGGGAGGAGATGGGCTGTGGGACAAATATTTTGGATTGAAGGAGACGAAGAAGGGGAAACATTGGGAATGCTGGAGAAGGAGAAGGATTTAATTAGGAATTATGAAGAAATTGTTGCTGTACAAAGTAATTACTAACATATAACAACGTAATACTACAAACTGGTTCTTAAGCATGGTTGCTGAGAGCAGAGAATGTGAACCAAAACAGGAAAGTTGTGAGCAAACAATATGCTATTTAAGGGTAAATGCAGCATTAGGTGATCATTCTCTGTGGGTACCTCTAATAATATATTAGATTAGTCAGTTTTAGAATGAAAAATATTGATTAGAAAGTCTAGCGATTTTACTTATAAGTAATTCATTGATAAATGGTGGTCTGCTCCTCTGAAGTGATATGCAGTACTTACCCTGATAAATGTAGCATGTCCCAACTCAACAGAGGTAGATGGCTGCACCACAGCGCCCTGCCAGAATCCTGGGTAAAAGAGGTGAACTGTGCCCTCCACGGGAGCAGCACAATGGCATGCCGCAGTAACTTCGTATAAACGGCAGCCAGTCGTGTGAGTCTGCCCTTCGGACCGCTATCAATATAAGGAAGCCACACGTTTTACTTTACAGACAATGGGTGTACAACTGTCACATAAAAGCCCTTAAAAAAAGTCACAGGAATAGCAACCGGACTTCAGGGCCGCCACTGAAGTCAAAATATATTTAAAGTATCAAAAGTAAAACTCTTACATATTATGCAGAATGGCCCATTTAGAATAATGTATGTTATATTACTGGATTATGAATATGTATGTATTCATGGTATCAGCTAGTTAATGTAGGGGAAATGTCAACTACTTAAACTGTTGATTATGTTGTATTAATAATCATAAACTACAAAGTAGGTCGTAAGTGATGCTGTCTAAATACATACTTTTCTTCCAAAATGTGGTGGAATAGATGTATAAACTAGCACAAAATGGAAATATACTCAAGTAATAGTACCCTGACTCTGAACCGAGTCCGGTCTGCTTCAAAATGCAGATGAGAGAAGAGTGGAGTAAGATCAGACTCAACGAGAAGAAATTGTTCATTTCTCGTGGCCTGTTTTGGTAATTTGCCACAGCCCGATGACTCTCACGATGTCTAATAGCTCGCTGCATGTTTACGGCCTCCTATAATTTATAGCGAGGGGAAGTAGCAGGAGGCGAGGTGAGTGATGGAGGAAATATGAGTTTTATAGAGATCCTGAAGTGAGAATGTGATTGGGATGAATGTAGGAGGAAATAAATGGTTCAAGGACATCTTGATCTTCTCAAGCAGCCCCATGCCTCGTACCAGCAACCTCACCAGGCTGGTGAATGAATGCAAATGTGGTTGTTGTTGCGTGTTGAACTTGAGGCGAGCTTTGGTCTCTTTTTTTTTCAAATGCAAAGTAAATATATACTCTAGTGTGTACACCCCTTTTATTAATCTGTCCAAGCCCTTTTCAGGTATTTCCCTGTAAACCTGACATCCGTAGGTATGTGATCCCACAAGGTATTACATGGCATTTCTGCAAGCGCAGGAATTAGCATATTTCCAGAGACCTGTGAATTATTTGTTAGCCGATTACCCTGCTGCAACGTGTTTGTGGAACAACATTAAATCAGGAAATTATCCCTCTCTGGATGCTGTGTGTGCCGACAAGCGGCTTTAATGAAACTGTTGCACTGACATGCAATTTTTCAGAATTAATCTGAAGATTACCAATGAAACAATCGGTGAAGAATGTTGTATTTATTTTCAGGAAACGTCCTGGGGCATTATAGAAATAACAAAAGTAAACTGGACAGTAAAGAATGTAGCATAGAAACGTATAGCAGACCTATGGAAACCATGCAATGTGCTGAGTTTATTTGATTCACGGCATGTCATGTCACTGCATATCCCGTCACCGCATATCTTGTCACTACATATCCCTTGACGTCACTACATATCCTGCCACTACACATCCCATCACTACACATCCCATCACTACATATCCTGTCACGTCGCTACATATCCCTTTACATCACTACATATCCCTTTACATCACTACATATCCCTTTACATCCCTTTACATCACTACATATCCCTTTACATCACTACATATCCCTTTACATCACTACATATCCCTTGACGTCACTACATATCCCTTTACATCACTACATATCCCTTTAGGTCACTACATATCCCTTTACGTCACTTCATATCTCTTTACATCACTACATATCCCTGTACATCACTACATATCCCTTTAGGTCACTACATATCCCTTTAGGTCACTACATATCCCTGTACATTACTACATATCCCTTTACGTCGCTTCATATCCCTTTACATCACTACATATCCCTTTAGGTCACTACATATCCCTGTACATCACTACATATCCCTGTACATCACTACATATCCCTTTACGTCACTACATATCCCTGTACATCACTACATATCCCTTTAGGTCACTACATATCCCTGTACATCACTACATATCCCTTTACATCACTACATATCCCTTTACATCACTACATATCCCTGTACATCACTACATATCCCTTTACGTCACTACATATCCCTGTACATTACTACATATCCCTTTACGTCACTACATATCCCTGTACATTACTACATATCCCTTTAGGTCACTACATATCCCTGTACATTACTACATATCCCTTTACGTCACTTCATATCCCTTTACATCACTACATATCCCTGTACATCACTACATATCCCTGTACATTACTAGATATCCCTTTTCGTCACTACATATCCCTGTACATTACTACATATCCCTTTAGGTCACTACATATCCCTGTACATTACTACATATCCCTTTACGTCACTTCATATCCCTTTACATCACTACATATCCCTTTACATCACTACATATCCCTGTACATTACTACATATCCCTTTACGTCACTACATATCCCTGTACATTACTACATATCCCTTTAGGTCACTACATATCCCTGTACATTACTACATATCCCTTTACGTCACTTCATATCCCTTTACATCACTACATATCCCTTTACGTCACTACATATCCCTGTACATCACTACATATCCCTTTACGTCACTACATATCCCTGTACATCACTACATATCCCTTTACGTCACTACATATCCCTGTACATCACTACATATCCCTTTACGTCACTACATATCCCTGTACATCACTACATATCCCTTTACGTCACTACATATCCCTGTACATCACTACATATCCCTTTACGTCACTTCATATCCCTTTACATCACTACATATCCCTTTACGTCACTACATATCCCTGTACATCACTACATATCCCTTTACGTCACTACATATCCCTGTACATTACTACATATCCCTTTACGTCACTTCATATCCCTTTACATCACTACATATCCCTTTACGTCACTACATATCCCTGTACATCACTACATATCCCTTTACGTCACTACATATCCCTGTACATCACTACATATCCCTTTACGTCACTACATATCCCTGTACATCACTACATATCCCTTTACGTCACTACATATCCCTGTACATCACTACTTATCCCTTTACGTCACTACATATCCCTGTACATTACTACATATCCCTTTACGTCACTTCATATCCCTTTACATCACTACATATCCCTGTACATCACTACATATCCCTTTACGTCACTTCATATCCCTTTACGTCACTACATATCCCTGTACGTCACTTCATATCCCTTTACATCACTACATATCCCTGTACATTACTACATATCCCTTTACGTCACTTCATATCCCTTTACGTCACTACATATCCCTGTACATCACTACATATCCCTTTACGTCACTACATATCCCTGTACATCACTACATATCCCTTTACGTCACTACATATCCCTGTACATTACTACATATCCCTTTAGGTCACTACATATCCCTGTACATCACTACATATCCCTTTACGTCACTACATATCCCTTTACGTCACTACATATCCCTTTACGTCACTACATATCCCTGTACATCACTACATATCCCTTTACATCACTACATATCCCTTTACGTCACTACATATCCCTTTACATCACTACATATCCCTTTACATCACTACATATCCCTTTACGTCACTACATATCCCTTTACGTCACTACATATCCCTTTACATCACTACATATCCCTTTACATCACTACATATCCCTTTACGTCACTACATATCCCTTTACATCACTACATATCCCTTTACGTCACTACATATCCCTTTACATCACTACATATCCCTTTACATCACTGCATATCCCTTTACATCACTGAATATCCCGTCACTGCATATGGTCTGTAAACCTTAGATGGTTGTGCGTGAAAATTCCAGTAGATCAGCAGTTTATGAAATACCGACAACCATGCCACGTTCAAAGTCACTTAATTCGCCTTTCTTCCCCAGTCTGATGCTCGGTTTGAACTTCAGCAAGTCGTCTTCCCCACATCTAGATGCCCACACGTATTAAGTTACTGCCATGTGAATGGCTGATTAGCTATTTGTCTGAACAAGCACTTGACCAGGTGTGCCTAATAAAGTGTCCGGCGAGTGTACATATAAACCCCTGTGACATGGTAACTGCATCCTTTAATCTTCTGCCATAGAGCAATTTCCCTAAGGGGACATAACAGGGGGCGACTATGGGTCAGTGGTTAGCATGCCCGTCTTTCAATCAAGGGGTTGGCAGTTCAATCCCCACCCTAGTTGATGTGTCCTTGAGCAAGACACTTAACCCTGCATTGCTCCCCGTAGCTGTGTCTACGGTGTATAATGTAAAGTGTCTTTGAGTATCTTGAAAAGCACTATATAAATTAAATGGATTATTATTATTATAATAACACGTTGGAGGTTTCCGCTATCTTCCCAGACCTTGACCGGAGTCACAAGCTCACAGCCGAGGACATGGTTTACATCAGAAGATGGTTATTCAGATACAATTATGTCAAATAAAACAAGATTAAACGTCACGGCACATCACGTCACGTCACGTCACAGCACATCACATCACATCAAAGCTGCTCCGTGTTCTTAAGATAACATTTGGTAAGAAGTTTAAATGAAATAAATTACTAAATAAAAACTGCAAACTGTTTGTTATAGAGCGCTTCCCGGGTGCTCCAGCTGACCGGCTGTCCAGCACTTCTCCTGCATACCCTGCTGCCACCCTGCTTGTTTCTCTCCTGTATAATGACCCGCAAGTTAATCATTCACATCTGCTCCGGGCCGGTTAATATTAGCCCGGTGTATGTCCGAGGAACTTGAGTGGGACACGTTGTACAAGGAAAGGTGGAGGTCTCGGCTCTGAGAGGGGATCGTGCCGTCTGCAGTTTCAAACAGGATGATCTTGTTCTGATCATCAAGCAGCACAAAAGCCCAGCATTGGACTCCGGACCGTGTAGATACCTGGCAAGGGGGATGAGCTTGATGATGAGGAAGAGGAAGAGGAGGAGGTAGATGGTGAGAAGCAGATCTGAGCTAAAGGATGAGCCAGCACAATAACCAAAGGAGGAGAGTGAGGAGGCAGGGGAGTAGTTCAGAGAGGAGCTTGCTGACTGCTTGTGAGAAGAGGAAGAACTAGAGAATGATGAGGAGAAGGTAGGAAATAAGCACGAGTAGCTAAAGTGGAAATAACAGAAGGAGCAAGAGGGAGAGCCTGATGGTGTGTCATGGGAGAACCTGTTGGCTGGGGCTGGTCCCCTTCTGATATCAACCTCCGGACACTGACTTGGGTCGGTAGGAGGACTGAAGTCCAAATGTAGTTCTCGCGAGTCTGAAGACAGAAACATAGGCGACCTGGACACTTTTGGCTGCATTTCAAAAGAACATCCCATCAATACTTTTCAGTAATGACTTTCTGGAAGATATAATAACATCCTTAAATATAAACGATGTCACCACGTTCCGATAACACTCACCAATATTAATACAAGTCCCCAATTAAACCACAATCGTATTTGCAATTTCAGTATGAAAAGTTGTGTAAGGCACCATTTTAGCCTGCAGTGACAGCTCTTTATGGATATATGCAGCTTTTATGGAACACTTGCTCTATTTCTTTTATAAGAATTTATATCAGCCGTTCAAAGGTGTTTAAAAATAAATAAATCTCTCCAGAATGAAGAGTTGGTCTCATTTGCATTAATACCACCGTCTCAGTACCACCAAACTTTGCTCCTCCAACCATAACTGTCTTGAGAGAAATATCTGTTAACTTTGGGAAACTGGGTTTATTGTTTGCTGAGGATTCTGGCAGGAGTTGCAGTAACAAAGAGACGCCACAAGATGGTGCTGTCATCTTTAGGCTTTGTGATCTGCTCTCTCATATGCATATTCATATTCATTCGCATTTTGCGAAATGAACCAACGCACCCAGAGGTGTTCCTCTTATTTTGTAACTGTTGTACATGTTTGAACGGGTATTTTGAAATGTTTCTGATGAAGCCAAATTAAAAGCATACCCTGGGTTTGAACATGAAAGTAAATAAATTAATAAGATTAATCATCAATCATTTATTGATATTGAAAAGCAGGAGGACTGTTTTTGTAGATTTGAAACACTGAAAACTTCTGTTCATTTGAGTATCTGTGATGTATCAAAGGTGTAATGAAGCCCAGTATAACGGTTCCTTGTGCGAGTTGTCGTTGATGTGTGTGGATTGTGTAAAAATGCTCTCTGCAACATTTACTTACTAATAAGAGGAGCAAGCAAAAAAAAAAAAAAACTAATTAGCTGAGTGTTATTTAGAAAGTTGGCAGAAAGCGCACACAGGCCCACACACACCTGGACATCTCGCCACGGCCATCTGTCGCAAGACCTGATCTGCCAACACTTCTCTCCTGAACACAGTCGCAGTCTTGCCCCCACTGTGCGAACCCCACTGGCCATATTGTCCAGTCTGGCTCACACACGCTCCATATTTCACTGTGGATATAATAAGTTCATAATAATTGCACAATATCTGTTGTTGAGATTCAATAAAAAAACAAAAACAGCTCGAGCTTGTTTTACTTTTATTGTCTGACTCAGCAGAGTAATGTGAGGGGTTTAAATGTTGCTGCATAATATGTACTTGTACTGTAGCGGAGGACTTGTGGAGCATAAATACAAAGCCAACAACCACCCACTCTCTGTTTGCACAGTGTCCCTTTCTTAGCACAGCAACAAACGACTAAACAAAAACACTTTAACTGAGATAAACAGATATTTTGACCTAATAATACTACTGCATAATAGGATGTGTGTGGTCTCTGATACCAAGGATCACTGGTGTAGGATCACACTGTATTCTGTAGTTCGACATGTCAAAAATGTCTAATAAAAAGTCTTTCTTCAAACGCTAGATTTGATTTGCATTGTACATTGGCACGGAGGAATGGCTTGAACAAGAGGGTGAGCTCTGCACATTTAGGCAATAATGAAACGGGGAAAAAAATAAATCATAAAGGACTCTGGGCGCTGATTTATTCCCTGATGTGTAAAATGACTGAATATCAACGGTTGCTGACATTAAGTGAGTGAAAGTACACGTCACATTGCACCCACTACTGGGATAAAAACATGTGAACATGTTATGGATCCACAGCTGGAAAAAAACAAACAAATCAGGAATGTTTATTGAAGATGGCTGGAGATGTTTTAATAGTTGAAATGATCCCAGCACAGTTCTTGTTCTTGTGTGTGTACAACATTGCAACCGACAATGTGTGTCGAAGCAACGCTCATCCTACGGCGGCAGCATTGTGCCACCTAGTGTTGAGGAGAAGTATTACAAATGGCTGGATTTACTAAAAGATTGCAGTTTTTCCAGCAGACGACGAATGACACAGGATAGTCAGACATGGTCGCTTGTGATGTCTCATCTATTTGTCACAATCTAATACTTTATTGATTCATATGGGATCAATAACGCATTTTATTATTCCTTTTTTTCCTCCACATTTTCCCTGTAATCATAGGGAGTTGAATATAGCTCTTACCACTTTAATGTTACCTTTACATGATGTCTACATTTACTGTCAGTACCTTCCTTGACTAAGATACTCTTCACAGTTCCGTGATGTTTTGGGGCTTTCCTTCTATCGACCGTTAAAATATGGGCACGCGCGTCATCACTCCTTTCATATAAAAACCCGAGCGCATTGTGCCAGCAGGTTGGCGGCAGTATCAAAACATAATTGGCTGAATGACACAAATGCAGCTGATTTTCAGAAAACCACATTAAAAGCCTGTGCAATGTCTTACATTTCATATTCCACTGTTGGTTCCTTATCAGTGATTAAGGATACCATATATATATATATATATATATAAATATATATATATATATATATATATATATATATATATATATAATTAATTGTTTTATATATATATATATATATATATATATATATGTATATATATATATATATATATATATATATATATATAAAAATATTGCCCGCAGCTGATTCTGGAAAGAGAGAGAGAAAAGAGGCCAGAGACAAAAGATGATGTTAGAGGGATAAAAGGATGAGGGGGTGAGGGAGGAGAGGAGGTGGTAAGTGGGGGGGCTTGTACATAAGGAGTTAGCATGAGAGAGAGAGAGAGGAAAGGAGATGTTTCTTTTAGAGGATTTATGCGGTTTGTTTTTTTTGCATTTAAACACGTCACTGCTGAGAGTGGAGCGCCTCTTCAGGGATCAGCCACAACACAACTCATTGAACCACTGAAAAGTGAATCAGGGAAGGGTGGCCTTCAGTGCGCTGGATATACAACTAACAAGACCCCCTTTCCCCCTTCTCGTTCTTCTCCTCCTTCTCCTCTTCTTCAACTTTCTCTACTCTCTCGCCCTCTCCCGCTCCGACATGTTTTTCTTCCAGCTCGTCATCATGTCCGGCACGGTGTTGTTGGCCTACTACATGGAGTGCACGGACCTGTTCAGCGTGCACGTGCAGGGCTTCTTCTGCAACGACGCCGAGCTGATGAAGCCGTACCCCGGCACAGAGGAGACCGGCTTCATCCCCCCCCTCATCCTCTACTGCGTGGTGGCTGCCGCTCCCACCACCGTGGTGAGTAAAACCCATTTGTCTCTCTGTGTCGCTGCGGTGTTTAAAACATCTGGTTTAAACGTCTCTCTGAAAAGAGCAACCGTTTGTTCACTGATTACAGCTTTTCTCATTTGAAACCTATTATTTCTTCTTCTTTTTTTTTTTTATAACCTTCAACCACCAAAAATGTAACTACTCCTCCACACAGTGTGTTGCCAGACTTCAAACATATACTGCTAACCTACATACGGTATGGCCTAATTACCTCCTTTTGTGACTGTTAGCGAGGCCACATAAGTTACTTCAGTGTTGAATTATATATTAAATAAGTTGGACATCTGTGCAGAATAGATATTCAGCAATGCATCTTATTTGAACCCACTACAGGTGTCCCTCTATCCTCGGTATATTCCACTTTCTCTCTATATAGAAATAGAGAAAATGTCATAGTGACCTGTCTGACTGAAGACGGTTTTCAAATCTTTTCATGGGTCAGCTGAGAAGTTCGGTGACAATTTCAGAGACTGAACTTTTGGCCCTCTGTTCTCCTGAACTCTGAACCGTATCTCTTAAACTTGTTACTTGCTTGTTCGGCTGAATGCACCGGTGAACTGTTCAAGTCGAGACGTGACCAACACATATTTTCCCTGGACTGTGATGCGATTTCTTAAACAGTGTTTTCCATGGAGAGTGTTCCAAGGCGAGTGGATTTCCTGTGATGTTTCAACCATTCATTCACGTGCACCGGGGAAAACTTTTCAACAGTTGACTCGGTGCCTATAAGTGTAATGAAGCTCAGCTGTTGCTTAATAGAAACGCTTTGATTCTCACCACGTTTTAAATGTCGTGTGTTTATATTAGAAAAAGGGACAGACGATTCTCCACCCCCACCCCCAACCAGACAGTGTGCATACTAGATTATGGTTGATTCGTGAGTGTGACGTTTGATGAACACTATTCCCCCACAATGCACTGCACGAAGGAAATGGAGGAGCCGGGATAATTAAAATAGATTGTGGGAGGTGAAACCGCTTCGGAACAAAAGGTGTATATAAAGACCGCTTTGTGAAATTTAACGGTCAAAAAGAAATCCTATTAACTGCTTAAATGGTATATGCTGATCGGTGTAGTGGCACACGGTGGGCAGTGCTGCAGTATGGATTTTGGGGATGCACTCATTTTTAACACGACATTGAAGGCGTCGCTAAATGCATCAATGGGGCTTTTTCACAGCAGGTATTTGTCCTCTTCATAGCAGGAGAGGCACAGGTGTAATTAATACCCTTAACGATGGCTCTGACAGTCAGCGAGCATGAGCCCTCATTAGTGTTATTAATTACACCTGTGTACCTGCAATGATGAATACCTTGTGCGAAGAAGTTGTTTGCTGGAAATCTTTTTTTTTTCCCGATCACCGAATGACTGAAAAAATATCTGCTAGGCTGTTCATTTGTGGATGAATGTAGGGCACGGGCTGCATGTGCGACATGTGGCCACTAGGTGTCAGTTTAGCTCCATGCTTGTTGACTCCAACACAGAACACCAGACCAGGCACCATATGTCTCTGGGCCCCTGGCTCACTTCATTATTAAACCAGTGTCAAAGATGTTCTGAGCACCTTCTGACGACTGTTTGCATGCGTCTGTTTTTAATGGTGGAATTCATTTTCCTCGGGTGCCACTTTCGAAAGGAAAAGACGAGTCAATCCCAGAACCGAGAAGGAGCCGGTGCTTCATGGTCAGAGGCGGGCCCTCGGTGGGTTTTAGGATGACGCAGTGCTAACATGTTGGAGGACTGATACAATGTGTTAAAAGAATAATCATCAGCTTTGGCCTTGACTTTAGTGCACGTCAGTTGGGAGTCAGGTGTCAAAAAGAAAATATAAAATATTTTAAAGCTGTAAGTGTGCAGCAATTGTATAAATATTTATAGTAATTAGCATTTTGAGCTGGTGAATGCCCCTCATTTACCTGGTGCAACTGTTCACAAACATTTAAAGCATATAGTGGCCAACCCTCTTTTAGCATTTTCACTTTTCTTTTGTGAACTGTGTGAGCCAACCATCCTTTTCTTTTTTGTTTCCTTATTGTGCATGCAGCGTATTGTTATAATCCAGTGAATGTTAAATGCATTATTACATTTTCTACATATTTGCAAAATGTAATTAATTAATTGATAGCTTTTTCCTGAGGATATGTGTTACCATAGCTGACTTATTCTGTACCCACAACACCACTGGATACTTAATACCTTGATGGTGTGTGAAACATGCTGGTCCATTTCTCGAGCACCACGTGTTCTGTTGAATGCTCTGCTGCAAATCTAAAATCCAGTTTAAGGGCTTTTAGCAGTGTCCTGTATGTCTCCCATTTATATATCCCAGGTTTCTTTCCAAACAGACATCTTCCTTTTCTATTACGATTTCAAGAGGCACTCAATCTGGGATGTGACTGTAAAGGATGTCTGGTTCCTGGACACCCGCCACCCATTTATTTGTAATGAGATATTACCGTTCTGCTGCCTCCTTTTTGTGTGTTTATTATCTGGGACACTTTGTTCTTCACTCTCAGTTCTCTAAAGATTGACTATGGTTACCGCTCTGAAGTCAAACGTGAATTACCGTCACTTATATTACACACATCCTCCAGCTTCTCTTCTTGTAGCTAATTGTTGTGCAGATGCATCAGCATCCTACAGTGTTACACACCCGTGTGTACACACACACTCAGCGACCCAACACTCTTTGTGAGGAGACTCATTGACGTAATGCAACCCAAGTCTGAACCACTCAAACAAGCCTTTGAAGAGGTGAGGACCGCCCACAATGTCCTCACTGTCTGAAACTCATTGGTCCTCGAAGATATATGTACAAGCGCACACACCGACACACACCGACTCTCTCTCTCTCTCTCTCTCTCTCTCTCTCTCTCTCTCTCTCGCTCGCTCTGATTTCCAAAAGAGGGCAGCTTTGACAGACTCTTCTGCACTGATTACTTCAGAGAAAAAGAAAATAAAGAAAACATAATTACAGGCTGATATATAACATCAGTGTACAAGTTGGTTCCCAGTGCTCTTTGTTCGTTACATATCAATGTTGTCATGTTATTTAGCCTCCTGCGGTTCCGCAATTTATTTTTTTGTTAAACTCATTAAAACCTAATAAGATAAATACTTTATTCTTGTATCCGGCTGGTCCCTGATCACACACATTCCCTCCTCAGTGCTGTGTCAGCTGTTCAACTTTTGTTTTACAGTGCTGGTCATTTCTCATATTTCCATCTTTTTGCTCTCTCTTTCTCATTGGCCCATAGCTAATGGCCTTAGTCTCTTTATCCGTCTGCACGCTATCCCAAACTACTTCTTAATTGTGCCCTTTGAGAGTGCTGTGTCAGGCGCTAAAAAGTTGTGCGTCATACTGTGTATCGCTCCGTTGCCAAATACGGCACAAACCAGCCAATCAGAGTAAACGATGACAGGGATGTGAGCCAATTAGCAAAGAGGAGGTAATTCATTCAGACTGTTCCACACGGCCGGACCAATGGGAGGCTGTAGAGGTTAGAGGGGTCGTTTTGATGCGTCGCGCTATAAACCTGCTCATCCACGGACAGGCTTCATAAAAGCTGACCCTTCACCCTCAACACGATGAAAGCACGCTGTTGCTGTCGTCCGCCAAGTGTGGATCCAACAGAAACAAGTGGCTGACTGATGAAAGGTACCGAGCGGTAACCACCATGAGGTTTCTCTAGTTAAACTCTAAAGGTGTAGAGATACCAGAACGACTGTGTTGAAGTTGAGGATGTGTAATGGCTAATTCCACTTTCTTTTATGTGTGTCTTGGTGGCAATGCTGAAAATAATGAGCACATTAAGAAGACATTAAAGGAGCATTAATTAATTTTATTCTCCACTTCAGGGAAGCATAACAAGCTTTAAACGCAGCAGATTTACATATTATCGCCCTATAAAGTGAACGCGTTAATGTGAATGTGAGCAAACGGTTACTTATTTACACTTGAGACATGATGCAATATTAGCATTCATTCGGTGTCATGTTTCTGGCTTCCCAGTGAGTGTCCAATATTTGAATATTAATATTAAACATTTCCAAAAATAACTTTACTGAAATTTAAGAACTTCAATTTGAAGAGATATATAATTAACAGCTTACTGTAACAATCAAGGAAAGTTATTTGCTGCTTTAGGCTACGCGCTTGATTATCTAATAAAAGGATTGACCGCAGCATCAATGATTTATGGTTGCCCACAGGGGACAGTTGTCACATTTAATATGTGAGCGATTAAAAATGTGAATAGGGTGAAACAAAAAAATGACTGTGGCCAGTCACTGTAATGTCACAGGTACTGCATTTTATGGACTTTCAAGGGTATTGCTGACCTGGGCTCCCATAAATCTGTGACACTAGTTAGTAATAAATTAATAAATTAGGAAAGCAAATTAACCAGAAATCTGTTCTTTCTGTTTAATTTCATAGAAATTACTCCAGAGAATTAGATTAGTTTGAACCTTTTCAGTTTCGGCTCAGACGTCACACAGTTTCAGTTGAATGACGAGTTCTTCCTCTGTTTTCTGACATTGTTTTCAGTCACTTCCGTTCAGTTGTCATGGCATTTGTTTGAAGAAGAAGAGCGGGGAGTTACAAATGAGTTGAAATGAGACGATCGATACTTCAAGGCAACGACTAGTTCTTTAAACATTTTTTATCATTTAGTATCAGAAAAACATAATTGTCACGCACTGGTCAATTTGGGCTATTTTGCTGCTTCTTTCAGACTAGTGGAGAGCAAACATCCAATATACATTATTTAGATGTTTATACTCTGTCTATTTGTGTCTAAAGATTTCAAAGCAGCATATATTAGACAATAGATATCATTTTCAGAAAACTTGTAAAACAAAAAAGAAGTGCGTTGACGTAAGTAATCAAGTGAATGTTTCATTGTGATATCAAGGAGATACATTTGTTACCCTAACAAGCTGACGGGTCTCGCTTTAAAACGACTACACAACAAGGTTCATCTTCTGAAGAGAACAAGGTTTATTTGCCTCGTCACAACCACTGCTCAGCCAGAATGAAACCACATGACACTAGTTCCCTGCCCCTTGCAGTCACAGTCTGTTTGAAGATAAAGGCATGTTTAATTGGCTATTTTGCCCATGAAGACAGATGTTTCTGGGTCAATATGGATCTGAAGATGGATTTTTTTCTTTCATCATGGATTTTTGAGATTTCTTTTGGGGTATTTGCATGCTTTATGTCAGTCATCATTTAATGGAAAAAAAAGTGTTTGAAAACTTTAATTCAGCCTCCTTTGTGGTGACAAATCCAGACCGGTCTGAAACCAGTGCAGAGCTTTAAATCATGCATACCCGTTTTCATGTGTCTGCTGTCAGTCCCTCTTTCTTCTTTCTTCTTTTTTTTTTTTTTCTTCTTTTAGTTTCCCCGACATCACAAAATCAACCGCTCGTGTTGCTTGTAGCCAGAAATAAATAGATTAGAGTTGCATTCACAAGAACATGTGGACGCCTTCAGAAGGGACAGAAAAACACATGATTACTTTTTTTTTTTGACCTGTCCTGGGGCTCAAAACAAACTCTTTTATGAACACAAACACACACACACACACACACACACACACACATCTGGTTGTGTACTCATAAACACACACATATTTTTGTTGCAGCCCGCATCACTGGAGACAGCTGGCAATGAGTTTAATTTTGTGTGTCCGGCAGCAGTTTTTCCATTAGACCTGATGTAATGTCCACAGTATAATGGGCCTGAAGAAAGGCTGCATTAAGACACAGTGGTTTATGTACACAGTCTAGACAGGGCCAACATGTCCCCCTACCCCACAAAGGGATGCTTAACACAATGTTTTCTTTTCTTCCTTGTCTGTGTGTGTGTGTGTGTGTGTGTGTGTGTGTGTGTGTAGATTTTCATCGGAGAGGTGTCCATGTATGTGATGAAGTCGACGAGGGAAGCTCTCCTGGCCCAGGAGAAAACCATCGTGACGGGAGACTGTTGTTACCTCAACCCCCTCATCCGCCGCATCATACGCTTCGTCGGTAAGGAAGTTTCAAACTGCTCTTCATGTGGATGGTACCAGGCAATGGCTGACGACTCAGAGACGCACCACATCACCGTGTCATACATGTCCCCTCACATGTACACGGAGGGCGCCCAATCCGAACTTTTACTTTCAATTTGGAATTTAGTCACTTTTCTGTTGTTTATCACTTGTTACCAAACTATGTAAGTACAGTTCATAAGGTAAACAGCTCAGTAAACCACACATCTGAATCATCAGGAATGTTTCTGTGGCTTTTAGTGTGTCAGTAAGCCTCACACTGTATATCATGGCTAAGCTGACAGGTGAATGTGCTGTCAGTCACCTGAGAGGGGAGCTCCAATGCAAAAAGCAAAACATTTGAGGGCTTAAGGATTTCGGTGTTTAAAGAGAGGCACAAAAGGCTCATTCTAGCTTCATACTTTTTGGTTTCTACTAAAACATGTTTACATGCTTTAATGTTAAAAAAAAAATATATAATTTGTTTTATACTGTCTGTCTGAATATACCTGTATTCTCAACCTCGGCATGAAACGCTCCATTTTAGCACCTGTTCTGTAAGCCCCTCCCACACACAACAAAATAACCAGTCTGCTCTGAAAAACCCAGCATAGCTTTTCAAAGGTAGTTCTCCCAAGCTGTGGTCAGCCAATTTTCTGTTGTCACAGACTGGTCAATGCACAGTTAAGGGTATACATGAGAAAGTTTATAAGATGAGTTTAACAAGGTCGGCCAGAGAGAGGACGGCTGCAGCTTCCACCAACCCAACGTGTAAACAGGAGATTGTCTGCAGATACTGGAACGTTTGTAGATCAGCAGATTGTGAACGTCCAACACACACGCCGGAAGCACATGCTAGCAGTGGCGCTAATATGATACATTTGCCCCTTTTTTTCGGAGGCAGTGATGCTGGGAAGTGGTGTAAGCTTAAGTGATGTGTCAAGATGAAGCCGGGGTGTGTGTGTGTGTGCCCTGAAGTGGATTCGGTAGTCAATAGTCTTAAATTATCCAAGGGCTACAGCTAGCAACGTGTAATAGGCTTTTGGGTCGGTTGCAAACACACATCAACCTTTGTTCAAGTCTGAATTAAATGACATGTCATGTTACATTATAGGGAACAACACTAAATAAGCATGCACATGAAAAGCAGATTGGCCTGTTCTGTATTCCTCTCCAGTTCACACTTTGATACCCATCCATCCATCCATTATATAACATCACTTATACTCATCGGGAACCAGCCGCAGCTGACCTTGAGCATGAGGCGGGTTACAGCCTGGACAGGTCACCAGATTATCACTAGCATGACACATCCTTAATTAATATAACCTGTATGTCTTGGAGTGTGTGAGGGGGGCAGGCCACCTGGATGCAAAAACCCACCCTGACACGGGGTGAACATGGGAGGCTTAATTAGAAGTGGTGGTGTCATGTTATGCATCTGGTTTCACCGTGGTCGGAACCATCTACTTTGATTTAATCTTCAGAGATATAAACTTGCTGGTCGTGGATTTTCAATTCAATAACAGCTAACTGGCCAAACTGAATGAAATTCAGTAGTTGAAAATAATCAATTTGGATTCCAGCTGTAATGCATTTACTCTAAAACTACATCAGCCACTGAAACAAAATCTAATCTAAACGTGTTGGATTGTTTGCTGAAAGAAATCCCCACACTGCCCCCACACTGCCGTGGCACCCCAAAGAGTTTAATACGCACCCAACTGCAACCTCTGAATGTAACTTTTCACAGCCACTTTTCCACAAAGCTTGAGGGGTGCTGGGAAAGAACTGACAGGCTTCCTTGCTCTCCGTTCCAGTAAATGAGGTCATCTGCTGGACTTAAGTGGCGTAATCACAACTGCATTGTTCATTTTTTAAATAATATCCCCTTTCAAATAATAAAAAAAACTCATCAGAGATTCATTCGCGTGATTTATATTTCCGTCTGCTCCCGAGCAATTTTCTCAAATTTGTAGGATCACTGGGGCTGTTAGTGTCCCGCTCTCCTGCCCCCTCCCATCTCCTCTCCTCTCACCCTAATTCCCCTTCTCCATTTCACTCAATGATGCCCTTCACACAATCGTGTCCCTGAACCCCTCACTGGCAACCAAACTCAACCCTCCCCCTCAGCCCTCTTCAGCCCCCGCCCCCCCCCCGGATGAGAATACAAAGCAGAGTAATTTCATGGCTAAGCAGGCCAGATAATAAGCAGTCATATTTCACAGCAAAAGGAATGCAGACGCAGACATTGGTCAGGGTTGGTGGGCTGAAAGTGTCACCGCAATCATTCATAAGAGATGCTTTTGTTCTGTTTATATTTCGTTCCTCGCCTGTTGTCCACGCTTGTTTCCTTCTGTAAATAACTTCATTAGATTCCAGCATCGTTCAGGGAATAATATTAACCTCAGATATTTGTTATCAATTGCTTTATGTGCGCCTGATACTCACACGTCAATTTAACTCTGGTTACAAGTTATACAAGTTAACTGCACCATGCTTTAAGGGGGAATCCGTGTGATGCTTTTAAAGCGTTGTGTTTATGCGTCTATTTGACTTTTCCGTGTGGTTTTATGTGCCATGACGTCTCAACTGTGCGTCCGTGCGCCTGTGTGCCCCAGGTGTGTTTGCGTTCGGTCTGTTTGCCACAGACATCTTCGTCAACGCGGGCCAGGTGGTGACCGGAGGCCTCTCGCCCTACTTCCTGTCCGTCTGCAAGCCCAACTACACCGGCACCGAGTGCCGCTTTAATCACCAGTTCATCGTCAACGGCAACCTCTGCACCGGGAACCCCGTTGTCGTGGAGAACGCTCGCCGGTCGTTCCCATCCAAGGACGCTTCGCTGAGTGTGTACTCTGCTGTTTACCTGACGGTGAGCCGAATGTACACGACTGCACTACGATGACGTTTATTGTGGGCTCAGTTTAATTGTGGAGATCGGAGCTGCAGAACTGAATTATAAGATACACTTTAATGATAAAGTTTGTCATCCAAATTGTGTTTGAGTTGTAACTGGTAAATAAATCAAATCAAATTAAGGCTATAATGGTTTATACTGTATGCTAACTGTATTCTCAAATATACAAACAAACAATTTTGTCGTTCTTCTTCTGATTATTTAAATCAATCCTACACTATTAGAAAATAATGTTTTTTTTAAATTCTCCACCGATATTTTTGTATTTCCCACCAAACAGGAGCTTATTTAATTAAAAAATCGTTGTTTTCAAGTATACTAGAGGCTCTAGAGTGACTCATTTGGGACTGAATGCAATTCATTTACACATTTATATCAAAGTAATCAGATATGAATAGATCATTTTAATTGATTTAAGTTATACACTTGATTTGTAATTTACAAAGGCTTTGAATAAGAGGCGCTAATTGATGTAATACGGCGCTACATAGCACATCCATCCTTGATGGAGGAATTGGCAAGGAAGGACTTCATATTTCTGGAACCTGTGTCGACATTTTTTTCATAGGGTGAGTTCAGGCACTTTTCGAAAAATTGTCTGGAAGGACACACGAAGAATGGCTTTTTGAAGAGCGGCAGTTTGATACCAGAGTGACGCCGGGGCTCAGCTGCTGAAAAGTGACAGAGAGAGAGAAGAGGTGCAGATTTTAAATCAGCCGGAACGAGAGGAATACAAGGACAGGTTATTGATGAAAAGAGGATTTGATACGCACCGCTCTGTGCACTGTCCGGCGTGGGAGGAGGTCAAAGTTCAATGTAGGAAGACAGTGTGTTTTTAAATGCTGACGGGCTCCTCGCAGCTGTCACTCACACTTAGAGGTTCCTATATGAGGTTCATCTTGTAATCTTTTATTCTCTGTGAAAAAAAAAACTTTGTTTTTGGAGAGGTATTTCACTCATATGATGTAAGTTTTTGACATCTTTCTTTAACAGCAACGGAGGCTTTGTGCTCTCACAAAATGGGAGAATATTTGATTCCATGTCTGTGGGAACACCTCCAGTCGCTTTTTATGCGATTGCCTCTGTTCTTGTCGACCCAAAGAAAGAGAAAAACGCAGTAAAGAAAATATATCATTTTGTATTTATTTCCACAGTCCATGGTCTGATTTATTCTGCCTTCTGTCCTCCTGTCCAGATGTACATCACCAGCACCATCAAGACCAAGTCCAGCCGCCTGGCCAAGCCTGTGCTCTGTCTGGGCACGCTCTGCTCGGCCTTCCTCACCGGCCTCAACCGAGTCTCAGAGTACCGAAACCACTGTTCGGACGTAGTGGCCGGATTTATACTGGGATCGGCCATTGCTCTGTTTCTGGTGAGGACGATGGAAGAGTGGCATGTTTGGGAGCGGGGGATTAGAGGAGAAGAGGGAAGATGATTCTACCGAGGTGGATTCTGGTCATGACTTATTTTTCACATTTTCAGCCTCATTTGGGAACTGACCCAAACCAGTAATTAAATGATTATTCTCAAAGCCTGTAACATGGTTTTGGTGCCATTTTTATATTAAGTTATATGCAAATGTATGTCCTAAAATTCTCACATGCAACATATTTATTTGTAGTATTTATATTGATTGTGTAGTGGCATTTATTAACTTTTTGTAAAGGCAACATAGTATGTACCAGTTTTTTGCTGTGTGTCGATGCCGCCACGTGCTAAACACTAATTTGGTAAAGGAGCTTAAAAGATCAGTTTGTGAAGAGGTGATAGAGGGATGAAGGATGGTTTAGACTGAGCTTGAAGGAGGTTCACACGCAGGTGAGTTGGAGAGAGAGAAAAGAGGAAGGATGAACTGGTTGATTGGGAGAAAGAGGAGAAGAGCAGAAAGGAGAGTAAATACTGGATTTCTACTGAGATAGATCATTCTGGCTTTGAAGGAGTCCAGTGAGGAAGGGTAGTGGAAGTCACAAGTGAAATAGTGGTCATGTTTAATTCAGAGGTGATGGAGGGAACCTCAACTTGAGTGCCCCTGTCCCGCTCTCTTCAATATTAAATCGAGTTGTAAAACAGCCTCGACGGAACAGTAAAATCACTTTGTCAGCATCCGGTTTTATGTTTAAATGCAGGGTTGTGGTTACCGCTGAAGCCCTCAGGTTGTTTGTAGGATTGAAGCGGAAAGCCCGTGGAGGTGAAAGGAAGGTGAAGGGAAACCTCTACAAATAGAAAATAAAAAAAGGATTTAAAAGTGTCCGGGGCTTCACTACAGCTGGAATTAGTGTGAAAGACGGGCGTCCTGATGTCCTGAGGCTGATGGGAATGTCATACACCTAAATATTGTGGAAGGAGAATGTTGAGCTGGTGATGTGATAGGAAAAGAGAAAGTAAAGAGATCCCCAATATTAGTGAACATGAATTATACGGCAGTTCTGTTAACTATTTTAAAGACATTTCACTCCAAACTACTACAGGTCAGCCTCATGATGACGCCACAAAACAAACCAGGGGCTCATTGTCTGAGAACCATGAATGTCTTTAAAACATTTTACTACAAAGCGTTCAACAAGGACCGATATGGTGAGGTGTCATTCATGGAGCCACAGCTACGATGTATTCTGAGAGCGTATACAGCATATTATTGTTTTGCTTTGTGACATTAAATATGAATGTTTCCATTGTGTTGCACCTAGATGCTCTTGACAATGATGTGCAAAAATATATGGAAAAACCTTCCTTGACATCTCTGTAACCTATATATATATATAATATATATTATAATATATATATATATATATATAATATATATATAATAATATATATAATATATATATATTATATATATATATATATATATATATATATATATCAGTATACTGTATGTATATAATATATATATATATAACTTGGCATGGTTAAATGTTATGGATGATCTTAACATGGATGTTAAGAACGTTTGAATGCAGATCCAGAGATGATATTTTAAGGGCATGAATAGCTTACTGATACAGCTGGTAGGTACAGGCAAAGACAGCAGTGAGTTTTACAGACAGCCCAACAGGATGGCGAGGATGGGTTCAAATACTGTGGGGTTTTCCAAGGGTGAGCATTTGTGAGGCAAACTAGTGCCACCGACAATGTTCAGATGATGGAAGATTTTAGCCTGAATCGATGGTTTCAAAATCATACCTTGCTCTCGTCTTAGTTTGTCCTTGGACCATGAGGAGGATGAGCCACAGCAACCCACTTGTTAATAAAGGATATTAGCTTTCAATGAGTGATCCATACACATCGAGTCAGTGGTCTCCAGGGAGAGACGGACACAATAAATCATCACATCAGCATTTTTGAACCCGCTCATTTCCAGCTTATCAGCAAACTTGAGGACGGCAGCCTCTCCCTCTACACATCGACCTAATGGTCCTGATGAAGATCATCAAGATCTTGCCATCTGAAAACTGAGTCTGTGATGGACTGCTATCTTGAGGGAAATTAATTGGTACAAGGAGAGTAGAAAGCAGGTATAACTCCCCCCCCCCCCCCCCCCCCCCCCCCCCCCCCCCCCTCAGTGCTGACAGCGAGGAGATCTGAATGGACTCATCAAACTGCTGCCTTTGGTGTAACAAGAGATTTGTCCTCTGCCAGCAGATTGAGGGATCAGTGCTAAGCACTTGGTCGTTGAGCTCCAGGAGGATGTTGGAGACTGGAGGTGTTCACTTGATCCAAGACGAAGCAGAGGCACATCCCGACTGCCTGCCAGGTCCGATAGAGCAGTGTTTGCCAAACCCGGGCCGGTCTGTATCAAGGCCGACGAGAACATGCAAAGAAAAGCAGTCTTTCCCGGTCTACTCGGATGCGCTCCAGTTGAGAGAAAACAAGACAGTGGGAACCCTACTGAATTGTATTTGAAACGAGCAGGAAGTCATTTAAGAACAGTCGCGTGAAAGCAACGGGAAGAGACGTGTCAGTGTATCAACATTGGATTCACTGTGACGGACATTTGTTGTATTCATATGATTTTGTTATGAAACGTTGATGCTGGAGTGTCGCCGCTAGATTCTCGACCCAGCAGCTGTGATTTGTTTGCTTAGTTTAGGAGCACTAGAGAAAGCACTGTCCATGAACTGCCACACACAAAGGAACCGTGAGCATCTTCCAGCAGCGAATCGCCCTGCTTCCTTGTCTCCTTTGCCACGGCCTGAGGGCATGGTCGGCACCGGGGGGGCAGATTCCCCCCTCGGGCTGCCTTCTTTGATTAACCAGTCCATGGCGGACCATCGAAATATAGCAACCTTTTGTGGTTGTTATACTGTTAAAATATTCAGGAAAAAAAAAAGAACACAAAAAAAAGCAACAGAATTTAAAAGTGACTGTAGATTGTACACATTTGACATAAAACAAAGCGTCAGTTCACGCAACAAAGATGAACACCCGTCTCCTTTTGACCGCATTTACATGACAGTTGCATTTTTTGGAGACTCATACAATGTTTGACGGAGCTTTCACACCCGAATACACTTCGTATTACAGCGATAACTGTTCCGAAGCTAAGATCACATCTCTCCAAAAAAAAACTCATCGGTGCTGTTAATTCCTTTTAATTGGGCCCTGAAATCGCAGTGGCACTGGGGTTGGCAGAAGGTCATATATAATGTACAACTAATGTAATTTTAATATGGACATTAGGTGTGACTCTCTTGCTCCATTGAGTTGGGTCTGCAGATACCAGCGTTGAAGGTGTTAAATAACACTACTCTGTCTGATAATAGGAAGTTATATTTTGTCTTGAGGGACCAGACTATAGACGGGTAATATTCTTGGACAGCATGCAGTGCGACTGTTCACATTATTTGGTGCAAGAAGTCTGCAACAGGGCATATGTTTTAGCCCTGCTAGCGGCATGGCTCCAGGTAATGGCAACGTCAGTGTGTCGGTCCACCACATTCGTATGGACTGAAATATGTCAGCAACTATTTGATGGATTGGCAAGAATTTTTGTACATGCTTCCCAGGCGATCCCCTGACTTTTCTTCCGGCGCCACCAGCAAATTGACTTTTGTGGGTTTGAGTGTCAACAACTGTTGGATGCATTTGGTAAACACATTAATTTCCCCTCAGGCTGAATTGTGATCTGTGGCCTTTAAACTTCTTTCTTTTTTTGCCCAAGTCTTTGAATGATGACTAAATGCCTGCAAGACAAATTACATTACCAGCAACCTCAGCTGTACTGCTTTTTAGTAAATGATAGCATGCTAAAACACACTTTACAGTGAACATATATATACAAACACATATACTGTATATATGTATGTATATATGTATGTGTATGTACATATATATGTATGTATGTATGTACAGTATGTATGTGTATATATATATATGTGTGTGTATATATACATACTGTATGTATATATATATATATGTAAATATACATATGTATGTATGTATGTATGTATATATGTATGTATGTATGTATATATATATATGTAAATATACACACATATATATATATATATATATATATATATATATATATATATATATATATATATATATATATATATATATATACATATATGTGTTAGACCTACAGTGGCGTTGTCATTGTTGGCATGTCCACATTGTCATTTAGCTCAAGCTGTGTCTAAGCACATTCTCACATAGCTGTTACCATGGCTGAAGACTCTTAGTCTTGTTGTAAAACATCCCAATGATTTGTCAAAGAAATATGTATTCGGACAGTTTTTGGGGATTAAGGGCAGAAAAAAATGTATTTGGCTAAATTTAAATGAAAACTTTGTCATGGATTAATTAAACTTTATCTCAAATAACCCAGCCTGGTTTGGTGAAAGCCATAATAACAGACACATCGTCAGAATGAACTCTCCCGTTCTTTTGACATTTCATTTCCACATCAGCCTGTGTCCTTATTACCCTGCCTTGCCGTTAATGTTGAACTGTCCTCATACCTTACAGGGTATATGTGTTGTGAACAACTTCAAAGGCGTCCACAGTGCGGCAGCGAAACAGAAAACTGAAGACTACCGTGGTCTGCCTCTGATGACTTTCCCCCGTGTAGAGAGCCCTCTGGAGACCCTCAGCGCACAGGTACCTGAAAACACTTAACCTGGATTCCCAAAAACTTAATCTCTATGGTGCACATTATGCTTCCCAATTAATTGGCACAGCTCCCTCGAGACTGTGAGCTTGCAACAATCTCCCCTTCAGAATTTACTGTAACTTTTTTGTAATTTCCCAATATTCTCATAGAGAAAGGGTCGGTCACATATTTGGTTGACCATGTGTTTGTTTGTTCTTTCTTTCTTTCTTTCTTTCTTTCTTTCTTTCTTTCTTTCTTTCTTTCTTTCTTCCTTCCTTCCTTTCTTTCTCTCTTTCAACACAAAGCAATGACACATGTTCAGAAGAACATACAGGCATGACGTTTTGCACTACACCCCTGTCCTCCTTCCCAAACGCACACAACCTCACACAGAGCACTCCTGACACTGTTTGACAGTTATTTCTTCTACTTTTCCATTTCCACGCCTTTCCCCCTCTCCTGTCGACTTTCTTTTCTTATCTCCATCCTCCCCTCCTCCCCTCCACCCCTCCTCCCGCCACGTCCATTTTCAGAACCACTCGGCATCGATGACGGAGGTCACATGACTAAGGGGGCAGCACCGGGTCACGTTTGCGTCTCCACAGCACTTCCAGACACAATGACGAGGACGCATGCCACGTGGCTCTGAATGCTTAACAAAAAACATTGCTGATATATCTGTTTAATCCACCCGAGGGACAAAATACACTATGTTTCTAACGGTTCTCATCTAGTTGGGCGATGCTCGATTCGACCTGCCAAGGCACATCTATTGCATCAGTGACAAACAAGAAAAATCACAAGGCAAACTTAAGCACAGATTGTTTTTCCAGATATTTGGAACCATTTGAAACATGGGATATTATTTTTCCCTCCACGGTGCGCTGTTTGTAGTTAGAGGACGGTGTTTTGTACATTTTGTATGAGCGAGTGCTGTAGCCTATCCCGATGGTGTTAAACCGGCGCACTTCCTGTCAGCTGACTCCCGCTGTTTTACATCACATCCTGTCAGGTGACTTGTCGATCGCCACATCTATTCCCTTCAGTCTGAAAAATGTGCTATGGATAAAATATTGATGTTGTCGTTTCTGTGATGTTTGTCATTTGTACAGAAAAAAAAGACAGAATCCTTCTTTTTATTATCTCTCGCTGTACATTAATTGACCGTGTCAGGTCACATTTTGTAAAGATTTTTGTCAATCTGTATGACTATTATGATCCATTTGGACCTGTTGCCTGCTGTGTAAACCTGGATATGTTTTGGTATCAGTTTAGGTGTTTTGGGGGAATGAACCCTCTTCCCTTTGGAGGAAACGACAAGGAAGAGTCAGTGACATCCTCCAAGTCAGAAAATGGGGTTTGGCACTTATAGTGCCATGCTATGAGCCACAATGAATATGAAATAAGTTGAAACTCACACTATGAGAGTGTTTCACCTCAATTTCCTGATTCCCTGTGATGTCAACAGGATGTTTTTCTACAGAGAGGTCCAGCGGGGCTAGCCTGTGCCAGATGCACCTGAAGATTTCACTGGTATGCTGTACAAATACGTTTAACCTGAAATCGCAGTTGAAGACATCCTGGTAAAGTACATTGAATAAAAGAGAAAAGAAGACTGAAATGCTCTTTGGAGTGACACTGAGTGACTTACTTGAGGCCTGGCTAGCCCTTCTATTGGAAACCAGAATGACTCCTGCTTCACTTTTCCTCCTTGAGGCACTCCCCCCCCCGACCCACCAGTGGATTGTGATGCAATGTTGTGACTCCATTTCCCATCGGAAGATACGCCTAGCATGAAGAGAGAAGTCAAGATGTTTTAGAGATATTCCTGATTTCAATTATCCTCATTATCATTGTGATTCTAAACGTTTTTTTACTTTAAGAACAAAAAAAAAGTGTTTCATTTGAAATGCTACATATATATTTTTTTCTTCGTTTGACCACAAATTAAATAGTCAGTAGCAACAATGTGTTCTCGTGTCTTTTTCATTATGTGTATGAGTACTGAAATGAAAGTGGTGTCATGAACAAATTGTGGCCTAAATTCAAATTTCAAAGTGACATACAAAACCTTTGAGGCAGAGAGAGCAGGACTCCATCAGTCTTACCAAGTTACCACAGCGGAATAAGTGGAAACATGTCTGCCCTTTTATTTGTTTAAATATTTAGACATTTGTTTTTCCATACTTCCATTTGGCCTCGCAGACAGACAGGCAGTACATCTTCTGTTTATTACAAATCTAACCTAAAGCACGGCTCATTTACAGCCTAAAATATATGGCCACATTAACATCATTTACAAGCACTGTGCATCAGTGTTTCTGTTGGCTGAATGGCATATTCTCAGGATGGAAGTGTGTGACCCAACCTCTGTATATGTGAAGGGTACATGGACAGTACAGTGTGCTGTGGGCAGTACAAAGTAGAGAGGTGGATGCTTCCCTGGAGGCTCAGTTCAGGAGGGGGGGGGGGGCGACACATTCATACTTGCTCTTCAGGTATGTAATCAAGCATGTGATGAGTTTATAAAAAATTGTTCATGAAGAACACCTTTGGGGTTCTTGAAGAACACCTTTGGGGTTCTTCATGAACAAAAAAAACACAGCTGACATTTATTTTGTGCACTAGTGTGTGTGCGATTTCAAAGGCAACGCTCGATGCCTCATATTATTGCCTCGGAGAACAAGTAAGGACAATTATGGGATTAAGTTTCTAGAAACCAATGTGAAGACAGGCCCCTAAAAAAGTCAATCCAGTTGTTTCTCTTCACACCACAACCCCACATGCTACTCAGACAAGTATTGGAGTGAGCTTAGATATACTGAAACCTTATTTAGGGTTTCTGTTGATTCATCCTGTTACGACTGCGGCGACGCCAGTGATGTTTATGTCACCGCTAAGCAAGGCAGACACACAGAGAGACACAAAGGGAGCTGACGGCTCAGCCGGTGCACTGGCTCTTTTGCTCTGTCAGGTATTCATTTCAGCTGTGACAGCCTGCGCTTACCCTGCAGACACACTGGTTAAATAGATAGCAGCTGTGTGTGTGTGTGTGTGTGTGTGTGTGTGTGTCAGTATTTGACCATGCTGAGTGTTTTTAAAATGTCATCCTTGGCTATTCCGAGTATGCCTTCGTGCCCAAATTGCTGTCCCCTAGCAATATGTGTGAAGAATAGTGCAACAACCAAATATCGTTACAAGGAAAAAGAAAGCAAAAGGTTGCTTATGTATATAGCCGCAGGGTGTTTTTTAAACCATAACGAAAACAATATAGATGCGAGGAAATAAGCGCCTGCAGGTGAATCGCTATGGCCGACTTGGAAACGTACATATACATATATAGCAAATAAATTCTCACTGGACAGATGGATTGGTTTGTCCTGGATGGCAGCCATTGTTCTGTACAGTATGTACTTGTATGTGAAAGCACAACCCTAAAGTCCTTGAAGAAAATGGTCTAATAGTTCATTGAAACAGTTTCTAGATTATGGACGCGTATTTAATCAAATGTAAATATGAGTACAAAATACCTTTTATCGTACATTCTACGTTCTATATGTATTGGAAATATTTTAATGATGTGTAAGGTAGATTGACAAAAAATGTTTCAATTAAATTAATTGCAAAGAGGAGAGGTACGTTTTTAATAAACAGAACACATCCAAACGCAAACAGAAGATGCAAGAAAATATGTCTTGTCACAGAGGGACTATTTCAGTGTGGTCGGTTGTGACTCATCATCATATTTAATAGAAAATGTCAGAGTTTGACAAGTGGTCTATGTTCATGTTCACATTTACTATTCAACCATGGCCTTGTACGAAGAACTGAATGGTAGTTCTGTGTTGTGTCAAGAGGATGCAAATAGAGCGGTATGACCTCAAGAGGTGTGTAAAAAAGTCTTGTTTTGGGTCCCTGACTGATAAAGGCTGAAGAATCTTGTATTTATTACCATTGTATGTTTTCCTGTGAATCTATTATGCAGACGAAAAACACTCAGACCACAAGTCAAACTATGACAAGTTAACCGATGACTCGTAGGTGCAGCTTTCTTTAAGGAAATAGAAGTGCATCAGTGAAGTGCAGGGCAACATTATACAGTGATCCCTAAAATAAGATCTTGTCCTATGATTCCAACCAGAATTTCTTGAAGAATATAGAGGTGTTTTTGCTATAGCTTTATATCTTTTTTTTCTGTTACACTTAACAACTGCGCCACCAACCCTTAAAAAGACACACAAGAAAAAACACGACCTTAGCCACATCAAATGCATCGTCAAGGGCCAGAAACCTTGGTCCATCCATGGTAACATCAACCAATCACAAGCAGGTGTATTTCTTTTCTTTCCCCTCAAAAGATACAAGGTTTCAGCACAAGGCCTTAACGACTCAACTTAAAGATTTAAGGATGGGTTCAACTTCCGGTCATTTACACTCTCAACGAGTCTCAACATACGACTCATTAGGCTTAAGTACCAGTCTTCATGTCTATGCTCAAGCTTATCATCATGGCAAGCGAAACGGTTGCATCGAGGAGACGAGACATAGAGAGAAAGGGAAGTGAGGGACAAGAGGAAGGGGAGGAGGAATGGACATTAATGGAAAAAAAAGAATGAAGGGATTAGTGAGGTGAAGAACATGGGGGCAGGGAGGTTATGAAGAGGAAGGTTTGCATACCGCCTCAGTGACAGCAACAGGTGAGTGAGAACCGATTTGGTTCAGGGTCCGTGGTCCACCTTTGTCCAATGCCTCTCGTCTCAGGGAATCTCACGTTCCCAGAAGTCAGGAAATGTTCTACTGGAGTTATAGAGCCGGATGGGTTCAGGGGACGTTCAGGGGAACTCCTGAGCCTAACGGAGGATTCAACTCCAACAAATCTTTGAAGATTCCAGCTCCAAAACTCATTCTTTTCCTTAACCGAGACAGGAGGTCGTGGGAACAAGTCCCATGTCTAACCAGGTTTCTCTGGGCAGAAAAAAAGAGAAAAGCTTCATAACTCCGGGAGTGTGTTTGTGTGTTGGTTAGTCTGCTGGTGGGACTGGGTATACTGAACAAACTGGTTAGACTGGTGCGTCGTGGGCTGACTGGATTCAGTCTGGTTTGCTTGCTGGTTTTCTGATTGGTACTGTTCTAGCTCTCGCTTCCTCCTCATAGCCGTCTGCAACTGCTGCTTGATTACGAGGATTTTACCTTCCAGTTCTGACAGCTCCTGAACCAGTGGGTTCCGGCCCACACCAAGGCCGGGGCCGCAGTCGCCCGCCCCTAAGCGCGTTAGGCCCTGCCCGGAGCCCCCCTGCCCTGGCCCCAGGACTTGGCCCAACCCCCGCCCTAACTGGTCAGAGCGACCGTTAGAGTTGGTTACTATGGGTGGGTGTTTCTCCATTAGGGGAAGAGAGTGGGGATGAGGCAGGGAAGATGGGGATGGTGGTGAAGGCAGCTCCTGGAAGGATGGGCGCTCCAGGTCATTCTGCATCTCTTGTAGAAGGACCCTACGCCTGTTGCAGTGAGAGGACTCTGCAGGATTCCAAGATGCTGACTGGTTGTTTCCCTCGTTGCACCTGGAGATAAGACGGATACATAGAGAAATATCAGGTTGTGGGAGATTGCGTATCATCTGATCCCATCTTTCCAGGCTGAATGTAAAGCCAGTGGCTCAGATTGCATCACTCCCCAAGACACACAGATGAATGAAGCTTACACTTAATTGCGGCTGCGCACACAGTATAATTCTATGCGTGTTGTATGACACTTTGCAATATAGGAAGAAACAGAATTTGATCAAGAATATAAAGTGAAGACAGATTTCCCGAAACTGCTGTGTAGGAAAGTTCCAGACATTATTGTGTAAAAGGCTCACGTCGAGATTCTGGGAGGAATTTAACCACCGTGGATGCTTGCCAAGAGCACAGTACAAGTGGTCTCGCAAAATGTCCCATTATGGTAAGAGGTAAAACAATAAATTAATTTTTACTATGCTATCCTCACACGTTATGTCTCAGGATTTTTTTTTATAGGAATGTGAATAACAATAGAAAAAATGCTTTAAAAACAGAAGATCTCTCCATTTGAGAAAATATCTTGGGAGCTTATCAAAATACTTAACAGGATATTCAGCCGTTCAACCTTTTTGAAATTATAATACATTTGTTGTTACAAAATGTTGAATAATTTGTCCAGGAATTTTAAAAGGCAATAAAGTATGGCCATGAATATTTCATGAGTTGACAGATACCAGTAATTATAATTCCTCCTCGGCATTGAGGAGTGGCAAGTTTGGTCCATGGTGGTTTGCCAGTATCCTATGTTGACGTCTAGCTTCTTAACAGAATATTTAGTTGTACACCCCTCTGCGTTCCTGAGGCCTGCGCCACAGTGTCTCGTGTGGGTATAAACAAGCTTTAGTCTTGTTTCAATCAGAATCATTTCTGGTTAACATAATCTCAATAGATTTGATGATGAATGTCATCTATCTGCCTTGCTTATATTGAAGTTGCTTTTATTGTTTCTGTTCTTACCATGGAAAGTGCCTTTGAGTACCCTTTGAAGTGCCATACAAATCAAATGTATTAATAATATTATAATTCACCAATTGGTAGCCCATATGATTGTTGATTTTGTGGTAATACAGTCCACTCCTTGTGTATTAGTGGATTGACCCTAACAATCCACTAACTTCCATACAGCCTATTCCATACACTCTATTCCATACAGCCTCTTCCATACACTCTATTCCATACACTCTATTCCATACACCCTATTCCATACACTCTATTCCATACAGCCTCTTCCATACACTCTATTCCATACACTCTATTCCATACACCCTATTCCATACACTCTATTCCATACAGCCTCTTCCATACACTCTATTCCATACACTCTATTCCATACACTCTATTCCATACACTCTATTCCATACACCCTATTCCATACAGCCTCTTCCATACACTCTATTCCATACACTCTATTCCATACACCCTATTCCATACAGCCTCTTCCATACACTCTATTCCATACACTCTATTCCATACACTCTATTCCATACACTCTATTCCATACACCTTATTCCATACACTCTATTCCATACAGCCCCTTCCATACACTCTATTATATAGACCCTCTTCCATAGACCCTCTTCCATACACTCTATTCCATACACTCTATTCCATACACCCTATTCCATACACTCTATTCCATACACTCTATTCCATACACTCTATTCCATACACCCTATTCCATACACTCTATTCCATACACTCTATTCCATACACCCTCTTCAATACACCCTATTCCATACACTCTATTCCAAACAGCCTCTTCCATACACTCTATTCTATAGACCCTCTTCCATACACCCTCTTTCAAAACAAAAAAGAAAAGCAAAAGTTTTAGCTATTTCATTCAGGCTTTAAAGTTCCAAAGCTTAAACAAACAGTCAGCCATGGTTGTCCTTGGTTACATATCAATTCCTTTGATTGCACTGGCCATGAAAAACACCTGCAACATCAAGTTTGACAGGAAGAAGGCAGAATTGATTGAATATTACACAAGGCTGGAGTCATGTTGGGTTGAGAGAAAATACCTTGCCCTTACTTTTATGAGTCACCACAAAATGAAAATGTTTTGCTGTAGGCAGATCTAGCTTCTGTCCAGATAATTCCAAACATGTAGTTATTATGGAAATATGTATATTTTGGTTTCCACATAATCCTCTTTACAATATTTATTTGTTAATAAAATAATGTTTACACAAAATTCTAATCACACCAATGGTAAAGTAACAATAGCAGTATTCATATAGTATATTTATGGCAATGTATAAAGACACTTTTTCTAAACATAAAGAGAAGTGAGATTCACTTCATATGAATTAAAGCCTAACTGAAGAACTCTGAATCAAAGGTGTTTTCATCAGTGATAAAAAAACAGGGACAAGTAGAATCTATTGAGATACTCCTGACTTCAAAAGAGACCTAAAGGATGAGAATGTAAGAATAGAAATAGGAATCTTAGCTCAAAGTGATGTGTGTACCTTTTGACAAGAATGCACCATGTGCTTACATCATGGCTGCAATAGAAGAGAATATTTAGCAATGTCGTCAGATAATCACAGCTGTCTGTCACAGCCCTTTTGTTTTATGCATTTTAACCAGTTATAACCAGTTATAACCAGGACAATAATCACAAAATAATTTAATGATGTGTCACATCAAATTAAACAGCAAAACATGAGCTACAATAATTAGTAAGCCATTTTCAAATGCTTGAAACACAACTCACACAATACTAAAATAAGAACACAAATATCATGTTTATAATTCGCCTTAAGTCAGCTCACTTGCCAGTGACCCGTAGCTACGTCCTAGCAGAACAAGGTTCCACACATATTTTTTCCAGTTTTTTTACATTTCTTATTGTTATAAGTGTTTACAGTTTGTTAAAATAAAATCCGTTCCATTTTGGTTCAACATTTTTTGTGATGTTTTTTTGAATAGGTAAATATAGAGGTCTGGTTAAATAAAAAGGTCCGTTTTTTTATGCTGTATTTGCATGTATTGAACCTCATTAGTAATATAAAAGTGAGATATATAATCTGGTACATGACAAGACTCAAATGGCACAGATGGCGCCCAATGTGCCCAAATGCCCATTTTGGGCACATTGCCAAGTCAAACCTTTCAGCTGCATCATTCTAAAGAGATAATCATAATAATAAGTGCTTTTAACAAGGAAAACCTGAAACTTTTTAATTTGTGCTGTGTGCCATCTTCATTTAATCGTAACCAGTATCATATAGGCAGATATTTACACATCTGAAGTATTCTCACAAGTGTTTCCTTTTATTATAACCAACATTATTAAAATAACCCTTGTGGTACACAAGGGTTATTACACTCTGTTTAATATGGTTATGAAAACCTTCGCAATGTTTGAGAAAACACGGCTGGGGTACATCTTGACCTTTTTTTCTTATTTTTTTGCTTTGCGTTCATTGTTTTTGTTGTATTCCTTTTTAATTAATTCTATTTGGAAGCACTTTGTGGCTCCTCTGAAAAGTGCAACACAAATAAAGAGGATTCTTATTATCAGTAGAACCTTTAGTCAGAACTAAAAAGCAAAGAAATGCCTGTCATGGATTCCAACAAGAAATAATGATCTCAAGTTCTGAAAGGAAACTGTGCGCCACACGGTGCTGGCGAAGTGTGTTTAACAGATGAAAGGAAGGCTAATAATTATTTTGTAAGGATGTCTTTCACATCATCTTTTACACATTATCTTTCTGGGTAGTGAAAGAAGAAATACACTTAAGGGTTCAGATGTAATGCGGATTATTGCAGTCTTCGCCGCGACATCATTCATCTAACTTGACAGCAAATAGAGCTCTTTGTTTCACATTGTGTGTACACGATGCAATATTTCTTCATCATTTACAGAGAGACCATTTAGTTTTCTCAACTGCTGGGGTTGAGCTATTCTCCTGCTCCTTTTCTTCTGATCCCTCCTCCATTTAAAAGTTCTCAGATTCCTCCAAATAATTTCCAGAGATATCCGGTCGCTCCTCCTCATTAAAATGTGTCCGGTATTTCATTTACATTTTCATGTACAAGTTGATTTTCTCCTTGAGCCCTGGTTTTACACACATCCTTGCAACCTACTTGTTGATCCAGAGTTCTTTGAACACGCATACAGAATCCAAGGCTACTAACAACTTTTTTGTTTTGGTCTCCCATCAAACCAGTGCAGCAGCTTGTGAAGAGGACATCTCGTTCTTTACGCCGTGGAATAAGAGCGGAATATTTCACCACTGATCAGTATTTCCCAGAACATCTGTCAGTACAGATATCTGTCAGCTGGTAGCACAGTGAACAAGGACGCCGTCCTTCAACGAGCAGGGCAGAGGTGTAGCAGAAAGACATGCGCCCTGCTGACAAGTCCTTCAACGAAATATTGAATTCCCCACCAGCAGGTCCCCCCCCCCCCACCCCCTTTTATGGAGGGTGAAAACGTGAATGCCGAATGTAGTCTTCTTGCGGTAGACGGTAGTTCTTATATATGTCGTGATTGCCATTCTCTCAAATTGGGGTGATGGTGTGCGATACAAGCGTTACACAGCAGGACTGACACGAGGTAGCCCAATCCCTGCCCAATTATTTTCGGCACTGCAGAGTATCTCTGGTGGCACGGAAACGTTGACTCGAGAGAAATTGTAAGTGCCCTCAGAATCACAAGCACGCTAAAAAAGAAAGAAAAAAAAAAAAACGTTTCCAAATCAACACAGTCACGGCTTTGAATACGTTAGCTCGTGAAAACACCCAAAAATTAAAAATAAAGTATTTGAAAATGGACCTGAGGCCATCAGCAAAATTGCTTTAAAATTGAATGTAAGCAACGCTAACTTAAATATTACATTTACATAAGTGTAAACAGTGGGAGCAATGATCCCACATTTAATTTCAATTAAAGACAGTATCGCAGTTGAATTGTTAACTGTGACAAATGATCATGTTTTAGTGTGGGTTAAAGGTCTTTTCTATGGAGCTACGTGACCTTAACACCCAGTGTGGTACAAAATCACAAGATTTTAATTGGACACGGTGTGTTTTGTGTTATTACAGACACCACTCCCCATCCTCTCAGACACTTCTCCGATGCCTTTGGGCTTTTCTACATCCTCGTTAGCGCAGGTAGGAAATTCATTACGTTATGGTTCCGTCCTAAGTGGTCGTGTTTAGTCAAATTAATTTTCACCCATATGCTCCTTTTGGTCACACAATGCCTCCTTCTTTTTAATGCTGATGAAACAGGTGAATATGCAGCGCTCGTGTTTCCATGTGACCGACGCCCAGCTGCAGCCATTTTTTTACGGCACATGATCTCATCCACTTGAATGAGAAGATCATCCGTATTGGTGTTTGCAAAACAGACATTTATGTGACACGCCATGTTTCTGCAGGACACAATGACAAAATGACGGTAATAACTTCTGAATTGTAAACAGCGCGCAGGCCCGATGCAGAATAACTTGATGGAATGAGCCTGATTATGCAGCAGGTAATCTATCCTCATTACCACAGGCATCCCTCACGTGTCCATAGTTATTATGTGTATTTAATCCCCCCCACTTGGAGTGCTCCACCTGAGAGTGCCCTCCGTGTGTGCTGCTAAGTAGGGATTGGCAATGAAGAGGACAGCAGAATCAGACCGAACAACCCTCAGCAAAAGCTTGAGAGTTGTTCTTTTTAATCTCCCATCAGAGGCGTGGAAGCAATATGACCAAATGTGAATAAAAAGAGACGACACCATGGCACACGCACTGTAGCGGTGTCAAAATGGCTGTCCAGATTAGTCAAATAAACCCACATCGCAACAGTGCAACATTTGAAAAGACGTTGAAACTGACCATAAAGAAGCTTTGGTGATTTGCTAAATCTCCCTCTCTCACCCACTGAGCCAAACAATGTTCTGTGACGTCAGCATGAGCTTATTTCCTCAATTTCACTTTCAGATAATAAGCTTCCAACAGACTGACAATTCATTTAGTTTCTGATTAATAACGCGTCCCTTAACTGCCACGCGGATGTTAATTGATGTCACTTATTCTCAGCCTCATTATTTATAATGGGCTGTTGAGGTTTGGAGAATTGGCTTTGTGCTTCGAAGGGTTGCAACACATGGACTCATGTATGTGATATATTCTAGTGATAAAAGTATGTGAAAAGTAAGTGTGTTTCCATTCACCTGTTTTTATGAAAATGTTATTGGAGTATAAAACAATATGAGTGGAAACACTGGACATTTTTAAAAAAAGATAAATAATCAAGAAAACAGTTGTTGTGCTTAGTGTAGGTGAACAAGTGGTTTAAAGGCACCTGTGTGCAGAGCAGGCCTGGTTCTAGACTGCTTTGACTGGGGGCCCAGTCACATCACTGGCCTCATAGCTCTAAAACAGCAAGCGCCAATCACAGTTACAGGGCATGGCCCGCCCCTTACCCATGCCTTTATTTTACGTCACATACATGCACGAAATTCAACCTCCTATATTCCATCCATCCTCAGCACCAGGAGCAGTGAAGTATCCGTGAAGGATACTTTGACATGCGGACAGAAGGCGCCGAGGATCAAACCTCGTGATTGATGATGACCCGCCAACTGTCAGTGGCGAGCCTGTTTCTGATGTGTCCTTGCATCCTCAGGTCAAAACTAAATGTACTAAATGGGTGATGAATAATTACAACAAAGCTGGGCTCAGTTCATATTCACTTCAATCCCTTGGGAATGGGTCCCCCACCCCCCCCAAAAATACTCCATCTCATTATCATTTTTCAATATATTTCAGAGATGGAGTCATTCGATTGAACTGAAATTGTATTGAGCCCAGCCTTCACTGATGGGGACATTACCTCTTCTCAGGCTTGGTAACAGTCGGCAGTTTGTCATCAGTGAAGACTGAGTTGAGGGCCCGGTGTAATCTCTGGAAAACAAGCAACACATTAACTGTCACGTGCATCAGTTGTTCTGGGATTATTCTGTTGTGTATTGAGAACATGAAATGCTTTGTGTGTTTTGTATACGTGTGTTTGAGAGAGAAGTAAGAAGAACACATATCACCTCGGAATACATATGAACAGACTCGTGAGCACACTTTCAAAGTATAGAAATACATTTGTTTACATTATTTCTTTACATTCTGTTACAGCTACTCACTCACTTAAATAGTCAGAATACTTCTTCTGGTGATTGCAATGTGGTTCCTTTCCATTGAAAGGGTGCTTCGCTGTATTGTACATGTGTGTATTTGTGTGCGAGTTCCCTACCTGACTTGTGTGCAGCCAGTATTTGAAGCGGGGCTCCTTGACCCTCGGGATCACCAGCTTGTACACTATGTATTCCGCTACTGTGGTCAGTAGCGATAAGGCCACACCCACACACAGCATCACAAACAGGCCGGAGAAATGCTTTATGCCCATCTGCAGCGTCTGGAGAGACACAGGGTTAGAGAGCGAGAGAGGTGGGCAGAGGGAAGTAAGGAGGAGACGTGGATACAAAGAGGTCGGGGATGCAAAGCTTCTTCGGATGGTTGTCTGAACACATTCCGGGTTGTAGCCGGTTGGGCATCCTCACATGCACCAAAGGGACACACCTGGCTATGTCAACAAAGAAAGGAGAAGCGTGACTTCATTCGTTGATCCGGGGGACATTACTCCACTGTTTACAGAGCAAATACAGAGATTTAAACATGTGTTGAAGACCGAGGGTTAGACAAAATGTGTTTTTGTAACATTAAATAAGGTAAACATGTTCTAGTGGAAACCTAAAATACAGCTACGAAAACTAGAAAAAGAAATATGTCCCCTTTAAACATTTAAAATCAAACCCTTTATTTTGAAATTCCTGTTTATGCGTCGCATGCAAGCCACGTCGTACAAATGTAAGAAATATCGTTGGTGGTTAAAGTTCAATGGATTCATCATGATAATGACGCTCACTTGTAATGGCCATTAAGTGAAGATATTTTCATGTTTTATGTTGCTATTTGTCAGCTACCACCTTTTGATTGGTTTTCTGTGTTTTACAAAAAATAATTGAGATAATTGCTAACACTGTGTGTGTGTGTGTGTGTAAGTATCCTTTTCTTATAGGAGCAGACGTTGCATTCAGGAGCGGTCGTGGCTTTTGGTTTGTGTTTGCTAAATTGTTTCCCCGGCTAATACTTTAATGATAGCATTAGTGTATTTTAAATTTTCTTGGCCATTATTTCACATCAATGAACCCGTTGATGTATTCACCACATTCAGAAGTATATATATATATATATATATATATATATATATATATATATATACTATACTGTCTCTATTACAGCAAGTCTGGCCGACCTCCTGGGAGTTATTGGCTGCCATTCTTTTCAAAATTCCATTAAAAACAGCTCGCATAGACAAAACGCTGAATTGCCAGACATAATGCATGGTGAATAATTTTTCCCCATAACTTGACTTTAAAAACACTGCAATCACTGCAACGTTTCGAACCAGAAAATGAGCGAGAGGAGAATATTGCTCAGGTTTGCTTTCAACTCTGTTTATAAACCCTATCCGAAGTCAACAACACCATGAGAGGGAACAGTGATAACTGAACAAGCGACAGCATTACAGAGTCACTAAAAGGAAAACTGCAATGCCTGCATACAATACTGAATTCAGCGTTGCCTTTTAAGGAAAAATGGACATCTGGATTAGGATATAACCTTCTCTTAGTTACCTGTCCTGGAAAAATACAGCATGAGTTTTAATTTTAACTCACGGTTATATTTGTCCTGGTTTTCCTGAAAATCCCTCAGATCATCTCATTGCTGGGATATCAAACGTCCCCCCCCCTCACATCTTAATTGGCACTCATTCTATTCTGAATGCGTCACCATCGAGAAGCCTCTTAGAAATGAATCCTGGGCCAGCAAGTGTGGCATCTCCTATTGGGATATCACACTTTTCTTAATTAAGCGCGTGTTGCAGTTCCGGCAGAAGTACGCTCTCTGAATCTTTTTTACTGCTGAGTATGCCGCAGCTTGTGATACAGCGGCGGCTGCAATGATTGCATTATAAAGTCACGCTGGTTAAAAAAAAATAAAAAATAAAAATGTATGATGGATTAAATTCCTCATTGCAATATTGTGACTTGGCGAGCTGGCTGTATTGTCAATTGGGAGCCGATGGTTCAGGGGAAGTCAATGCAGACGCTAGTGAGTGTCACATCTGACTGCTGGAGGAGACATTTCCAACTTAGGAAACAAAGAATACAGTGGTAGTGTCCTTTAACAGCAAGACAAGGACACACGGGATTAATCTGATACTTAGCTCCGGTGTGTGAAATGCAGTGTACGGTATTGTTCATCAACCCAGCTGCAACGCTCCTCACAGTTATTGGCTTCCATCAGCACATTTAAGCCCCTTCTCCCAAGTTGTGTTTTGGCAACACACACACACACACACACACACACACACACACACACACACACACACACACACACACACACACACACACACACACACACACACACACACACCTGCCTCTTTTCCCTGCATGCAACCCATATGGAACAATGATTTTTCACAGTGATCTTATAATTTAGAACTCCACTTAGAAATTGGGTTATTTGCACAGAGTTGCTGCAAAAAAGAAAATCGCTGAATAACTTCAATAAAACACATAACGCTCACAATTTTCCTCCCTTTGATCACAATTTATTTCCGGGTGATGTTAAGTTTGGCCGTCCTAATGTTAGGTAATTGAATAATATGTCATTCATTGGTATTGATTTTATTACTTCAAATGGGATCAAATTCTTCGGGGTGACAGGGAGCTGGACGGATGCCAGAGAGTTTGGCTGCCTTCGCCGAAGCCAATCCATCCCATTTCTCATCTCTTCAGAAACCCAGGCTTGCTTTTCGTGGTGTAGTAGCCATTCATCGGAATAATAGATAGCAAAACAACAACAAAAAATGCTGAGCAGGACTAAACTGAGCCAGCCTTGTCAGTAATTCATATTGCTTATTTCCCTCTGATGTTGTCCAGTGTTCATTTTGACAGCACGTTGTGACTTTGCCAACGAATGACACACAATTCAGGTCAATTTAATTGAATTATACATATTCTATGTAACTTATTTAACAGCATGCAATACTGGTCAAGCAGCTCTCTCTCTCTCTCTGCTGCCGGCGCAGGAAGGTGGAGGCATGATGCTGCAAAATGAAATGTACACGGAGCAATTTAAATGTCTGCAGCTGCAGATATCATCTGCGACACGTCCAGCTGTTACGCAGTGGCAAACGGCTCACTTCAGAAACACTGAATCTGTTGCACTGCAGTGTGCTGCTTCTGCTGCTCCCACGGGACTCGGAAGAAGGGCATTTACAGTGATGCGTTAGGTCTTTAGGTAACGCTGTCGTTCAACAGCACACAGTGCTGCTTCATCAGACTTCATAACGAGCAACCGGCAAGGGGAGGGGGGGGGGGGGGGGCTTTGTGCCTTTTGCATGCAGGACAAATAGATAATTAAAAAGCAGAGTACAAACACAAGGGGACGATGGGGCAAATTAGTTTTTCATTCCCGCTCGATAATAGGGAGTGTGTGCAGTCAGCACCGAGTGAGGAGACACTTTTGGGGATTCCAAAGTCACGGCTGGGTGGAGAGACGGACGGGCTGCTAAGAGAGCCGAGTGCTCGGTATTAAACAGAATGGACCGAGGGGGGCGGGGCAGTTTGGGACCAAAGTTATGGGGACACGGAGAGTAGATGGAGGGTCAGGCGCTGAATTAGTGAGGAGCCAGCACCGTACATGGAGGTTGTAGAGGCAGTGCAGGGACGGTATTCTGACAGCCGGGACAATTAGTAAGGAAAGAAGTTACGGGTAAAGACAGAGAATAAGTGAGAAGAAAGCTTCTTCCGTACAAAGAAATTGTTGGAAATAAATCAATTTAAGTCATTCTGACGAACCAGAGAGATAAACAACATTTGTTATGATAAAGGAATAGGTCCCTATTCCACAGGGTGTAATTTTGTTAAACCTATATTTTACTCTTGGGGCAGCAGTACAAGCTGTAAACATAAAAGTGAAGCATTATCTCCTTATGAAATGGTTGTGGCTATAAGCAAACAGTTTCCTAAGAGCTGGCCTTACGTACTCCCCGATGAAATATGTTTCCCTCAAAACATAATTTACAATGCAGTTTTTTTTCTATGGGACCATATTTTTTAGGAAACAGGGCTGCCTGAGAAGAGGAAATCAAATAAAAAGATTGTGGCCTGGAAAACCAAAACTATAAGCTGAAAGATGCCAACACTGTAAAATGTTGTGGACCTGGGGGGAAACGTTATTCACATTATGAATAGTCATTCGATTCAATGTTCATATAATAATATTGATTAGGGCAGCTTTATGTTTTTTCTATTTCTTTGGTATATGCTTAGCAGGAAGTTAAAGCTATGATACCAACTGAAACACCCCTTTGCTTTTTAGCAATATCCATGTGTGGAGATAGAAAGATACAATATAGCAAAATTCAACATGTACTTAAATGTCACCATAAAAAACAATACATTTGCTGCTGTTGTATAGAAAAGGCGGTTCTGTTCCTACCTGCGTCACAGCAAAGCTGCGCTTCCCGCAGGGCACGACCTTGTACCATTTGTCATGCAGCATGTCCATGAAGCCATCGGACTTGTACTGACTAACAAGCTCGGAGATGTTGGAGGTGAGTGGAGAGTTCTGAGGGAGGCCAATGCCATAGCCTGCCAATGGACGGACACACACACAGAAATTATTCACGTGTCGCGGCAGTACAATTATTTCAATATTTCTTCAACTTCATGCTGTGTCATTATATTCTTTAATAGAGTAAGGGACATAACAACTGATCAGAAAGGAGGGAGTCTTGGTATCTTTTATTTTACCCGTGCTTATCAGAAAGCACCATCATCAATCCGGGTACTTCATGTTGTGAGTAAATCTCTTCTTTGCCTGCCAGCGAAGTGTGACGAATTCAGTAACAGCCAATTACAGAAGTACCTCGACTTGGTAGGAAGTACACTGATTGATTTGTATTGTATCCTCGAAGCTTAAGGGTGCATTAAGTAATTAACAACAACACTGGAATCTGGGACTATGGTGGCCTGTAATGGAAGCGAGCACCATGGGAACGTCTTCACAGTGGGAGGAAGGAGCTCGCTAAGTGGACCAGAGATTAACGGCGGACAGTAGACGACCTAAGCTGTTGAAAGCAAGACGATTAACTGTGCAAAGGTTTCGTGATTGATATTGTTGAATTCTGGGCTGTCCTAAAATGCTCATGGTCAGTTTGTCTGCAGTCATGCAGGACGACCTCTTAAAATGTAGATTTAATCAGGGTTTCTGGGTAACTGTTTTCCTGTACTGACAAACGACTAATTTAAATGTGAAGATGTTCGTCAATCTATACCATAATCAAAAAGATGGGAAAGCCCCACATAATCATAAAGTACTACTTTGTGTAATATAAGCTTGGGGAGTAACAGAATACATGGGACGAAGCTACGCAATAAAAAGAAAAGACTGTTTTCCGTTACGAGAAAAAAAGACATAATTCGATTATCGATACATTAGTAGAAATAGGGAGTTTAAAGTTTACAATTTGAATTTCCATTTCAAAATTAAGAATGATAGGCCTAACCTACATATGCAAATCGACACACGTGGACAGACTTTACCACACAATAGACTCTAAAGTTATAGTGAAAATGAAAATGTTGTCATAATTTGGTACGTAAAGCAGAAAAAGGGATACAACATTACAGTAGAGTGAAAGTTACGGTAAAGCAAGATGGTTTAAGCACCTTCCAGTTCATCAACTCTTTCACAGCTGGACTTGTATGCATTGTGATGTTGTTCCCCTTTTCTGCTTTAGAAATAAACAAATAGCAACATATCAGGATGTTTTAGTGTTTATGTGGGGATCTGTATTAGAGTTAATCTTAGAAGTACTTGAATATTCTCTTGAATGACCCTGAATAAGTACGTTATTCGTCTTATAATAAGCAGCCATGTGTTACCTTCTATAGCAAAGGGTTTCCCCACTGTTAGTGTTTTACAGTCTGCATCTATGGAGACCTCGTAGTCCAGCAGAGCTTTGTCCATGATGAAGGCATCCAGCCTCTGAGGGTCCTCCCTGTAAACACACAGCAAGGAGCAGATGGAGCAACATTTTGTCATGCTTTTTGTTTTGTGTATTTTGTGCAATGACGGGTTCCTGACTGAGATAGTGAGGGCGCAGCTTTAATATTAAAAAGGTGAGACACGACAGGTAAGAAAAAACAATATTTTTCATGCAATAAAATGTCTTCAGATTCAGATTAGTGGAAAAGAAAACATCCAAATTTAACATGTATTTATTTTACTATTCTGTCTATTTGAGTCTGTAGATTTGACCTACATTCACCAAAAGTTAGCATTCATGCCTCATTTGCATATTCAAGAATACAATTTCAGAAAACTTCCAACACAATCAAAAAAAAATGGCCTTAATGGGAGTAATCAAGTGGGGAAGTTTCATGGGCCTGTCTATTAGTTCAAATTGTTACCCTAGTCAACTATTTGGCATTCATCAATCACAACATGTTGTACCAAATTAAACATGTCGATGCACACTAGCGAACACAACAAAAGATAAGAGTGTTGACCTGAATTTTGCCCTTCAGCTTTTTGACAATCTGATCAGTGGCATTTGAAAAAGTTTTTGACGGATTGCTGGACAAACAACCAGATAGATGGACCCGGACTCATCCGGAGTCAGTCAAAAATCCACTGTGGTGACAGATGTAACAATAGCGCTAAAACAAATCTCACATCTTCTGGGATTTTCTGGGATTGACATTTTAAAACAACCCTCTGGAAAATTAACCTTTAAAAAAAAAAAAACTCCTGAGACGCAAACTTAAAAGAAGCTTGCTTTGTCATCTTACTCTGGCTCTTAGGCTCATTTTCAACAAAAAATATTTTTTATTTGTTTGTGTCTTTTTTGATAGATCCTAGATGTAAACTTTATATGCTTTCACTTCATTTAATCTTGTTAAGTTGAAGAAATAAAGAAACTTGTTGGACTTTTGCTCTGTCTGTCTGTCATTTGTCTGTTTTTAGGTCTGTATGTCTCGACTTTGCTGGTCGACCATTCACTCCACCTGCATGTATGTCTTTTGTTGTTGTTTACCTGTCTGTGGTTATATATTTAATTTACTCTTTATGTTTTGTGTCTCTGACATGGATGTTTTTATTCTGTCCATTTTAACATAGTTCTCACTTATTTTATTTTGCTTGTTTGTACATTGTATATGTCATCTTATGTGTTTAGGTTTGTTTCATAACATCTGCCTCTTGGGACTACAGATGAAAAATAGCCTCTTGGCTAACTCTGGCACATTATCAGAAATGTTTATATTAATGTGCACTGTCCCTTATTAAATAAACAAATACAAAAAAATGTAATTGGGTGAAAAGGCGAAAACGATAAGAACAATAAAGCCTGTGCATATGATTTCTTTTCTTTATAGAGCTTTTCAGAGGGCAGTGTACCACATTCACTGAACAACCTTTTGCCGGTGGTCTTTTCTAACTCTTGTACTGGCTGCATTCCAGTAAAAATAACTGCCCGTCTGCCAGTTTCTGCCAATTTACTCAGATTCCTTGCTCCCAGTCTGTTATACACAGTTGAGATATTAATTTGCAACAGCACGGCTTTTACGAATCAATTCTTTACTGACAGGTACAGCCTACTGGGATCGAAATGCTGCAGTCTTTTTTTTTCTTCTAGATATTCTTTTTTGTTTTATGCTTGTTAACGGGGACAGAAACTATCTTCCACCCACGAGCTGGCTGTTCATTATTACAGGTTGAACGAGGTTGCAGCTTATGTCCTTGGTATTACAACCATAGTACTGCATGGTATGTAATTTATGATCAGAGCACTACCTGGACATCCAGCATTTACCTAGACAGTGTGATTAAAAAAAAAAAGATGCCTCCCTGGATCATCTGCCGTAACGCTTTAAGGAATTATGTATTTGCATGTTGGATGGTAGAAACCTGCACGAGTGACGGGGCACATGTCTGCGGTGTGAACTTTCCTTCACGCAAAATGATGTGCGACACGGCGGTTCCATTCATTTTGGATCTCTGAAGGTAGATCAGGCAACAGCTTTCACATCACCTCGTAAGACATGTTAGATCCTACTTAAAAAAAAAACAACTCTCTAATGTGTGTCTCCGGTGTGAGCTCGTGTGGCGTATTAAAAAGCAGAATGTCCAACACCTCTTCCACTTTAATAAGCGAGCCAAATTCACACGAGCCAGTTGTCTGGTGGCTGATAACGCTCCAGTCGGTGCGGTTTCTCACAACGCTCTAATTATGTAGCAGACGGGCTGCAGGTAGAAGTTGTTGCTTGTTTTTTTTCTCCCCATTTCAGTTGACAGACATGTTCATCAAGCTGAAAAGGTCATTGGAGCACAGTGTGCAGGCAGGAGAACCGGGAGATGATTACAAATAGACCTCCACAGTTCGGTACGTGTCCACAAGCAGTGTGCTTTTTTTTTAGTCATCTGGGTTGTAGCTACTTGTCACAGGGGGTGAGGGGACTGATGAGGGGAAGTGGAAACAGGTGTGAGAGCGGGATGGGAAGGAAGCTGCAGGGCTGATGAGGACAAGTGGGAGCAGGTGTGTAGATGGGCGGGACAGTCAGGTGATGAGGAACGGAGGGAGGGCATCTGGTGGATGGATGGAAAATGGCAATGGAAGGGCAGAGAGATACACTGAGACGCTACTATAATAATATGCAACATATATACCACGATGAAAAGATATGGTCACAATTCAAGGTAAAAAAAACAAAATTAAATTTGAAAACTCTTCTTGTAAATCAATAAAATGTCAGGAACAGCTTTGCAGCCTTTTTTTTTTCTTCAACCTGAACAGCACCTTCAACTTGTTCTCTGTATAAAGGTAACTTAAGCTTAGCAAACCCCGACATGCAGGTTTTGTTTTGGGCCAATTCATGGATGTTGAGTTTAATCTCCACACAGGGTTTAGTCTGTCAATGCAGTGTGCAGAAGATGCATTGCACTACAACGTGATATGGCATACGATATGATTATGTTCATGGTAACTAATGCCCGGTCAATTCGAGTGTACCCCAAGCTCAGGGTATTCAAAGTGGCACTGCGGCACACTCGTTTGCTGTCTTGTTCCCCAGTTGTAATTCTCTAAAGATGACATTTTCCCTTGAACCCTCTAATCAGAATTTTACAAGCTTAGCAAGAAAAAAAATCTTGTTTCATCCATTCAAATTGTGTCCTGCACAGCCTGGGCCTTGTATTCAGCTGCCTGCTCTCACTGTATTCTGCTTTTGCTCCACGGGGATGCCGGTTGAATGTCGAAGCAGCTTACGATGACAGCAACGGCAGGGGACGGAGGAGGAGGGTGAGATCTGAATGCAAACAGGCGGGTTTTTTGTTGTGGAGAGCATTTTGGACTTTCCGTGAACACGCAACACCCATTCAACCACCTGAATATCTGATGACGGTGACGACTAGTCGTCTTACTTGAGATGATGTATGCCATCTGGCGTTGCCGGGACGTTGTATCTTCTCATGTACTCGTGCATCTCAGGGAAACTCTTCTTGAGGTAGTCCTCCGCGCTGCTTTCTCTCACCGTGGCAAATCGGAATCCCTGAGAGGGATGGTGTAACTGCGAGAAAGAAGAAATGAACCCAGATGTTACCCTCCGAACGTCTTCAAAAAGCATACATGTTGAATAATATTGATATTTTTCACTGCAGTCTGCTCCTCCTCTTTTCAATTGGATTTAGCTCGTGACACCTTTTTGAAATGCTGATTTTGTTTCTTTTCTTCTCTTTTCTGATTCTCGATGCCCTTCATAGATTTGGTGCGTTGACCGAAAACACGAATTAGCATATGATGATGATCGCTCTAACAAAGGTGGTTTAATTAAACAATCTATTTGCTGACTTAAAGTTTAAAGATTGCACTCTTCACAAGAAGAGCTCTTCTACAATTCAGAAGAAAAGCTACCCAATGCAGTCTGCAGTTTTATGAAATGTACATTAGGGACACTTTTAAAGACAAGAACAGTCTTCATCCTCCGACACTGGAAACTTAAATTCATGAATCTGCAGTTATTTGCAGCGCTGCACATTCCTGACCTTTGGGTCATGTATCCCTGACAGTTGTTCGTAGGTCTTCTCCCCGACCATGACGGCAGCAAGATTAGCCGTGTAGGTGGACAGGCAGAACAGACAGAAGATCGCCCAGAGGTTCATCAGCAGGCGGCCCGTCCAGCATTTCGGCGGCTTGATGGCCACCGTCCTCCCGAAGAGAATGGCGTAGCACACGTTGAGCGCCGAGGAGAAGGAGAACACCCGGTCGCGGTTGCGTCCGCGAGGCGTCATACCAAACGGGCTGTGCCACTCGTACAGGGTGAGGAAGACGGCGGTGACGTGGAGGGAGACGAAGATGCCGAGCCACATGGACCAGTGGAGAGGCCACATGAAGGCACCGATGGGTGCAGCTGTGTCGCGGGTACGAACCTGAGCGGAGAGGCGGACGGGATTAGAAAAGCCCTCACACTGTACATGATATTATAAAAGTTAGAAGAGACATTGATGTCTTAACATAGCTTCTGATTTGACAACCCGGTCTCACTCCCAACTCGTCAAATAACAGTGCTGAGCTGCTATGAAGAGAGAGATAGTCCATAGGCTGAGTGGGGAGGTGGAGGGGTTAAACAAAAAGGACTTCCGTCAAGGAGAGAGCTGTTTCCTGTGCAAAACTAAAAGTACACTTCAGTAGTCACCAGTCATGTGACTGCTTTGTCACTCATTAGTCATGCGAGTTCGGTCACGTTAACGTCAACCACGCTGTTCCTAAACCTAAGTAAGTGGTTTTATTGACTAAACCGAACCTTCTATGAAGACACTATGCTCCACTATTTTGAAAAGACACTATGCATGTAGCGAGTGGAAACTGACACGCCCGTCTGTGGTGTAACTATAGCGACAAAGCTGATGCTAGAAGAGGACCAAGAGCCTCATAGTTTGAAGTTTAGGGCCACGGACCAAGCGTGAGTATTAGACACATTAGGAGTGAAAACGTGTTGGTCCTGAGGATTAAGTAGGGCTAAGACTGGAAACGGAATAGCTATGTTGGGTTAACATGTTTGTTTAATAGCTCATCAGACATTACATGGTTAAACATAAGCTTGTCTCACCAATTTGAGCTAGGAACTGAAACATTAACTGGAAATCTACTGGTAAAGGTGCTGTCTGAGTCACTGCTGTTCGGGGGAATAACATGAGAAGACATCTGCTGTAAACAAAATTACCCAGAATATCTCTCACTGGCATCTTTCTGTCAGCATCTGAGTATAGCTCTAGTAATGTTAGTAATAGGGTCACCACACAAAGCTGCACCCTCTCCATTCCAGCCCTACACGGGGAAGTGCATTAGAATCCAATAACCTGGGGCTGGCAGTAATAAAACTCTGCTATATTGATACTGACCACCCGCATACCAAGCGGAGAGGGTTGAGGTAAGGTCATTGACGGAGAGAGCGGAGAAGCGTGGGCCAAAGAGTCAGGAAAAAAGGAAGGTGCAGTACTCACCAGAATTCCCAGGCTGGTGGAGAAGAAGGGCGAAGTGAAGTCAATGACTTGGCTTCTGGCCGAATTAATGCTAAAAGATGTCACTGCCAGGTGGGCTGCGCCACTGAGGAGATCCCCTACCAATCCTGTCCAGCGACCATTCTTGAACCCCCCGTACTTCCCGTCGCCTACGATATATAGATCGAAAGTGAAGCCCATGTCCTCTGCCAGCTTCTCCAGCAGATCAACGCAGTAACCATAACAACACTTCTTCAGGTCCGTGGGAACAGAACTGTTACGCCCTGCGAGGTTCTTGAAAAATCCTTTCAAAACCGAAGATTCATTGGTGAGCGGGTCGAGGCACAGCTGGCCCGCGGGACACATCCCGTCCCCGTCCACCTCTCGGGTAAATACAAACGGGTGTTCCACCAGCGTTACCACCCGCATGTGCAGCCGTGTAGATCGACGCCAGTCTCCTCCGCCCCCAGACCCCGGATGGCTTGGCCAAGCCCGCCGGTCCATCAGAACTTTGCCCTTGCACCAGCGTCCCAGGCGGGTCCAGGTTGGCTGGCCTAAAGGATCCAGCTGGAGGGACCAGATGTAGTGATGGGCCTCTGAGATGACATTCTGGCTGTGAGCGTCTTTGGATATTAAACCGGTCTGACCCTCAAAAGATGTGTTGGATAGAAATCTGAGGGGAATGCAGAAAAACAATGACAGGGGAAAAGGGGGGTGGGGGGATGGGGGAGGAGAGTGGTGGAAAGAGGGTGAGCAGGAAAGAGGAGAGCAGAATTAGAGAAAAGATCCTTTTTTGTCTTTCTAAAGTCTAAATTGGCCTCTGGATACAAACAGTATATCAGTGTACTGTTTCCTTCCTTGGATGGTGAGACTGGGTTGAAAGGTTTCAGTACCATGGACAGAGCACAGAGAAGCCAGTTTATTGCTGTTGCCCACTAATAATTTGTTTAATCTTACCTAAAAATACATTTACCTTTTTAACTGCAGAATGAGAACGTTTTTTTTTCTCTTCATCTTTGCTGTTCCAATTCAATTAAATGTTAAATGTTATAATTTTCATTTGATTAAAGAAAGAACAGTTCAAGGGGCGGCACACTGAAGCAGGTTTGGCCATATTTCCACCCCTTTGGTCGAAAGCATTTTTTTCCAAAAAGAATAGTGGAAGTGTCAGAAATAATTGCATACAGTGATCCTCAAAAACTGAATTCATTTAGCTGTAATTTCATATGTATAATTAGAATGATGGTTCACTTCACATTAGGCTTTGTTAATGCTAACAAAACACCAAATATCCTGCTTGAGGAAATATAGAGGTTCAAATGACCTATGACGAATATTTGGATAAATAAATAAATAAAGAGATGTTAACTTGGATGTCAAGCTCAACAGTACATGTTTGACCTTGGAAACCTCTTTCAGTTCCTTGATAATTTAACAATGAGGACTGTGTGATATTGTTAAAGATGATCCTCCTCGATACTCGAAACATGCTGGGTAAAGATCCGGGAACACCGGTGGTCACGGTTTAAAATGTTGAAAGGTCGGGTCATGAGTTAAAACCCCACAGCAGTCTCCCTCGTCACAGCCGGCTGCCAGAGAGGCTTTGCTGTGCTGGGACAACATCACGCTACACTACTTCCGACTTTTGTGCACATTGAAATAGTCATTGCAGGCGTTTATACAAATAAGCAATGCAACACTTGTTCTGGAGGACATACAATGGTTATTGACCCTCATGGTACTCAAGTTGTAAGATCCTTTTGATACACTATTTTGTCTTGTATCAATGTTTACAGCATATCTTCTTCACGCTCGCAAGTCAAGTTAACTGCAAGATGCACAGTTGCTGAATAAGTTTTTTTTCTGCTGACTTTCTGTTTTACTACAATTGCCAGTAAGAAAAACACCTTTTTCCAAGGATTTCTGTAGCGGCAGGATTTACAGGCTTAAATGTACAATTATATTTTACCCTTGGTTAGTTTATACAAAAATCCCAATTTAATAGTGTAACACCAGCACCGGAGAGGTGTATTATCTAGGTGGCCTCAGTGGCTGTCTAAAGTGTGTGTGTGTGTGTGTGTGTGTGTGTGACAGGATAAGGCAGACCACGGTCCAGTGATCACACCATCTCTCTCACTGAGCCATGCTACTGGCCGTCTGAGTGTCAGATATCGGAGCACACTCGCACCCACAAAGAGAAAAAACACACACACACACACACGCACACACACTCTCACACTCACTCATCCACTGGAATGGATATGATTGGATGTAGGAAAGAATGTGGGCATCCGTTCTCTTTAAGGCGATGCACACCGCTTTGATATGCCTTCAGGTGGTAATGGTGTGAAAGACGTGACCTTTTATCAAAATGTCTCTCTCGTGTTCTCACTGTAAAAAAAAGAAAAGAAAGCCCCTTTCCACCACCTTGTCTACTTTCCTCCATCTTTAACTGGCGTTAAGTCGACCTGACAGCTCAACTAGTCGGTCTGAAGGTCAGTGTCTTCACTGCAGCTTGTAGCTGTTACATCTACCTGGCGACTGTCTTTTCCCTCGTTGGATTGAATGAAAGTGACACGCTCTTGCACATTCCTGGCATTGCAAAGGGCACATATTATGGTCGTTAGTACTTTGTGTCAAGACATGAATATGATTTTAGTGCGTATCACTTGTGGAAGGTGATGTTACAGTTTCAGACAGAGTCGTATGAAGGGAGCCGAGTGTCACAGTTCATTCTGCAGCAGAAAGCTGCTTTTTGGAAAGTCATGGATGCTTTCTCTCGCTCATAAATCGTGAATGTCAAGTGGTGCCCCCCCCAGAGTGTTTGAGATTTGATGGACCCTTTTCTATACGCCACTCCACTAACATAAGCAGAACTCCAGAGTGCTCATTACAACCGGGCTTCATCCTAATTGGCTGAAGACGATTACTTTCACTATTATATTATCGCAATTAACACTTGTGTTCTTGCACAGGACTTTTGTCCAGGAGACGGCTGTTCTTGTCCAGTGAAGTAAACATAGACATTTTGTCACGTTGGTTGTTACTCAGTCAAGTAAACGTCAATCGCACTCAATTTCCCAAAATGCATTTTTTGCCTATAAACCTAACCGTGAAAGACAGAAATGTATTTCAAACAAAAACATTATACATGAAACTGACCCCGACACGTCCAAGGCTAGAGGGTCACGTAGAGATTCATGTGAAGCTCAGGAGCACCGACTAAACTGCGGTATTTGACGCATTTGGGTGAAAATACATTTGACATAACACTGAGCTTTGAAGAGCCTTTAAAAAAAAATAATGTGATTGTGAATATACTGTTCTCCAAACCGTGGCAGTAAGGTGGTGTATCACGTGATATTAAAAATATATAAACACTGAAATCACAAATGGACACCCTTAAAATGATGTCAGGTTTGGAGCCTAGCACCAAGCTCATGCTGAGTAGATTTAGGCTATATTCAGACCACTCGCATCTGAACTCACCTGAAGCTGATTTAGGCCACTTTAAGAAATAAATCCTTATCCACACGCTGATCATAATTTTTTTTCCAATACGACCTCAGTCGGAACAGTCATAACAGAGTTTGTGCAACTTCTTCCGTCACTCTTTGATGTTTGTGGGGAGGCACTGACATATGTTTAATCTAGATAAAGTTAAAAGTATCCCTTGCCTTACGGAAATGTTGGATGCAATCTGTTTCAGTGAATACATTCGCATCACGATCCAACCACAACTGGCTCCGACTGTGCATCATCTCCGTCCCAAAAAAATTGCAGCCTTTGCTCCACGAAAAAAAAGGCAAAAATGAATCAAACATTTTAACAGCCAAAGAAAACAATAAATCAGAATTCACCACTGATGCTTGTGTGTAAACGGAGCTGTATAGTATTCATGTCAAAAAGATTTAGTACAGCGAGCAGATGGTTCGTGCATGTTGAAGATACATTTCCGGTGGTCTCTTTTCAGAACTGATGACTGTTATACAACACGCTGACTCCCTCCACATCCACGACTGCTCCGGCACCTCCTCCGCTCCGTTAACAACTTTTTATACAATGCGACATGATTCATTTCCACTCCATGAACGCAAAAAAGTGGTGGCATTCAAGTGACGTCAAGGTGAATCACATCTATAACCCAGCGACACTAATGTAATGTCATGCCCGCCTCGTCTTCTTTCCTCATGAATCACCTAAAAAAAAATAAAAAAAATAAATGATTCTGAGCGCGTAGAACCACGGAGTGGTGCTCATGTTCACATCGGTGGCCGTGATGGAGAGTGAGCGAACACAAAAAAAAGCAAGCGGAAATTAAAAAGGATTGAGACGCTTTCACATTTTCATATCTTATATCACAAAATATCAATCGACAACATGAAACATGTTTTTCCAGTTGTCAAAACATCTGCTTCTCAACACCAAAGGATGTGTGTTGGTGCCGCAGAAGGTTCTGAAGCGTAAAAGGAGGATCTCTCCTTCACCAATCCTTCCCTGAAGCAAATGGAACGTGTTTTACTTACGTTGGTTCACAGAATGCAAACCTCAAAGGGGACATTCTTTTATATATGATTTTCTATCTTTACAGCTCAGCTGGTGGGCACATCAGGGTACTCTGCTTGGCACGCATTACTTTAAATGTTTTTTTTATCATGAATGACTGTCTCTGGTGGGGAATAAGATAAGCTGCTGTTATTTATCCAGGCAATATCTTATCTGTTATAATACAGGGCTTTGTGGCCCTGTAGTTTATCTGTATCTGCATCTCCGGAGGCTATTTATGTCCGTCTCTTTCTTTTTCTGGACACTACTTTTCTCTCTCCTGTTTTCTTATCACATATTGTGCCACCTACCCAGTAAGTCTCCTCCCTCAGCTTCTAAGTCTAGTGGACACACCTGATCGGTGCCTCTGATAGGCTTCTTCACAGTTGGTATTTTCACTTTTATTATAAATATCTTAATTATACCATAAAAAACACCTGTTTACCGATCAATGTGATAATCGTAATATATGTGAGTCCTTAAGAGCTTTTGATGCTTAATCAAATGATTATGCGTTCACAATCTGTTGCCAAAGGACACGATTTTGGGCTCCGATTCATTCTCGTTGCCGTTTGTCGTCGAGTAGAATTGACCAATTACAACTGTGATTGACTGGTCAACAGTCCAGGTGGAGAACAAAAGAGGTGGGACACAAAGGCAGAAATGCAATCTCTGACAATTGTTTAGATTCTTTTTGTTATAGTTTTTTTGGAAACTAGCTGCTCCAATCCGGTTGTAATCATGGTCTCTCTCTACTTCTACTCCAGTCTCACATCTCCACCGCACACAATGAGCAGCGACTGGAAAAAGGTATTTTTGGCTTCGGATATCTTGTGGCTACATCTGAATCCCCGGAAATATAGCCGCTGGCGCCCGGAGGCTTATCCATCATCGAACCTGTAGCCAATGGGCTCCCAGATTACATGCAATATCATGTGTGCAAATTAAAATGTTGGTGGAACGAGAGTCAATTATTAAGCTACAAATTGTATTTATCATCTCGAGAGCATGAATATCTATATTTGATCTCTCTCTTTTTTATTCCTTGCGTAACATGTGTTTTTACATTTCTTTTGAAAAGTAGGACATATATTTTCCTGATTGGTATGGTTGTAGTATTTAATCATACTTTGCATATAAATGGTAAGTGACATACTTGTGTTTACCATAGGACCAACTGAATTAATGACCAAAAAGTGTAGTTTTTAGATTCTTAGCAAATGGAAACGAGCAATGGTTGCTATTATTATTATTATTATTATTATTATTAACAATGACAACAACAACAACAATACTACTAATAATAATAATAGTAATACTAATGCATATCTAAGGGTGTGACCATCAGTTTATCCATGCTACATATTGACAGAAGCCTGAGAAAGCAAATGGAGAGAGACATGGGATTGAAAGTAATAGTGAATAAATCAATTAGCCAAACAGGAATGCCAGTGATAACCGATTAACCCCATTTCAAATAAAGAATAATCAAACATCTGATTTATCAAAATGAAATGGTAATCTTTTCTACATTTAGCAGATTAGTTTAGTTTCATACCATAAATTATTCATGTCAGTATTTTTAGTCTATAAATATTAAAATCATGTAGAAGAAGATTTATCGTCGACAATTGAAATAATTGCCAGGATTTCTTTAAAACCATTTTCCGTTTGGGAATTATAAGAATCCAATTTCCGTACACTCGGGTTTTTTATACACATTAGATTGGATAACGTGATACCACGGCTGTCTGATTAACTCTCCTTTCCCTGAAGCAATATCTGCTCATGTGCATACATATCCATACACACATATATACCTAAACACACATAATATATACTGATATACATACACACAAACATCCATCCATCCATCATGTGATTTAAGCTACACCCAATATATTTTCATACTGCCGAGGTCTATAATCCTGTGGTTTCCGGACAGTTTTGCTCCTGAATTATGAATTTTCACTTACTCTTTGGAAAAATAGTTAAAAAAAATAAAAAAAGTACCAGCACCTGTACAAATTGTACATATAGCCAGCCTTCCATCTGTTTATTAGGGGGGTTCACATGCTTGTCTGATACAACAGGAATCAGGCTAATCACAGCCTCATTTGACCTCAAATTACTCTCCGCTTGCATTTGACATTCCCAAGTAACCCCCCTCATCCATTACAGATCCACCGTCCACGTGGAAGTCCCTTATCTGTCACCTGCTCAACTGTTTCTTTCACACAGCCTGGCGGAAAACATCTGGCTAAGTATCTGACCAAAACATATTGTATTTATGCTTTTGCTCTGCAGTTTGTCATCCATCGTTGTGCTGTTGTGATGTAAGTGTTGCACTAATTAATTTGGGCGTGCAAAAATACCCGGTGGCAAAAGTGTGTTGTGCTGAAGTCATACACAGACTCATACACAGACTCAATACGCAATATACACAATTTTATGGATGCAAGCCAAGGCAATTAAGTATGATATAGACTACAAGCCTTGCACGACGCACATCACTAAGGCCGATATCGTTAACAATAAGGCCTCTCAGACAACAACCACGCAGCAGCGATGCCCCATAACATAACACATAACACACTGACTTCTTCTCATTGCCATCCTGGTGGTTCAGTTAACAGGAAGAAGAGAGACGATGTCCTGCTTTAGTCCAGGAAGTGGATCAAAAACCGAAGGAGAGACAGGCTCTCTTCACACCACCTGTTGGCTGGCTGGCAATTATGGCGGAAAGTCTGTTCACGCACTCGCTGATAATATTTGTGAATACATCTTTTCAAATTGAACAATGATTAATGCTGGACATGGTAGCCTGAGTTTTTTTTAAATACTTTTCTTTGTGACAACTGCTGGAGACATAATCCCCAATGCTTGGGAAAATACTCATGAAGAAAGGAAACGAACTGAAAGGAAGTTTGAATGTTTAACATGACTAACCAATTACATTTCCTCCAATGTGATGTCAAGAGAGGGCGCCTTTTTTAAAGTGCCACATTTCACTTCTAAAGGAGTTTAAGAGGTGTTTATCTTTCTTCAGTCTTTTCATCTTTTCCTTTCCTTATGAGTCTAACAATAATGTCACTGATTTCATTTACTTTATTGCACAATACAATAGCATTTCTATTATATGTTACTACTATAGGGCGGTAGTATAGATTTAAGATAATTAAATAATTATTACATTTTAGCTTAATCTCAGACCAAGAGGTATTATTGGGGAGGCCAATGGTCCCTTCTCTACTTCCTTACCCCTTACTTCTGGCGTCCTTGCTCGGACCACACCAATCTTCAAACTTCATTTTGATGTATAGTAGATGATTGTCTTGCAATGTATGAAGTATTGCAAAATCGCTGTATTGTTATACCATAACGATGGTACCACAATAACTGTGATACCGTTGTTATCATTGGCAATATATCATAATAGTATTGTGTTGTGAGATGTTCTTTGATTCCTACCTTTAGTGACCCTAGCATTGACAATTGCATTGTGTATAAGAAAACCAATGTTTTAAGCTTTAATATCTTATAAATACAAAATGATCTCATCAAAGGCATACTATCTGATCTCCAGATCTCAGCTGAACCCAGAAGATAGCATTATTCTAGAATTATATCAAACTTTAATGCATCAGAGCACTTCTCCAGTGTCTAATGTCAGCCCTGAAGCAAAAAATAAGTCAATATTGCTTTCAAAATATATACTTATATATATATATTACTTTTAGCAACCTTCATGTGCAAATATCCGGTTCTCCCTCTGCAGAACGTGCGAACAGTTCCAACTCCAACCTCTCCACACACACTCAAATCCTTTGTATATTTTATATTATATTTGGCAGTCCACAGCCCCTTTGCCCTCAGTCATTGTGTGCATATCCTTAGTAGCACGTGCTTGGTAGAAAACAGTAGACATCGACGAAATGGTAAAAAAAATATATATATGGAGACAACAAACACATTGATTTTGACCTTCAAACCTTTAAGGCTGAATCAGACAAGCTCTGTTCATCCCGTTAGTTGTGAATTCCTAATCTTATGCGTATATTTAGGCAATAGAACCACTTAGTTTTAACCATCATGGTTGGGCTTAAGGTAAGTCGGTAACCCTTACTAAGTAAGTTCAGACGTAACGGGGGCCTTGTGTGTTAACATCAGGCGCCGAGGGTCATGACAAGGCGTCCGTATCTGACGGCCTGGGAAAGAGATCAGGATGTAAAAGAATACGGGTGACAGATCATGTTGTCTGACAACTAAACCACACTGCCTCCACAATCAGATTAGAGTTCATAATACAAAAATGAAATCTATTCAATTGTTAGACTGCGCAACAGATGTTAATGGTAATAGATGATGATCACAACACTGATCCAATTCATCGGCAATCTTTCTAACCTGGAGAGACTTACGGAAATTGGAAAGAGAACAACAAGTCAACATAAATAAAACGCTGCAGCATGAATGCGAGGTGGCAGTCCAAACAATCCCACGGCTCTACAAAAATGTAATTACTGAAAAAAGGAATACCATATCTTTGTAGGTAACATACATACAAACCTACATCCTTTCCTTTTCTCCAGCTGGTTACAGTATAGTTCTAATTCATACACCTTTCCATGAACCAATCATATGGATGACTTTTCCAAATCTCAGGTGTGTATAACAGCTTGGATTAGACAACGTTTGAGACACTCCGGGTGAATCCCTTGCCTCCACAGGGTCAACAACAAGGCTCTTCTAAACTTGGTAAATGGTTCTGAAACACGTGTTCTCGGCTCTGTGATGTGTAAAACACTCGCAGGCTAATCAAAGCTTTACAAGAGCTTAAAATGAAACCAAAGAAATGAAAAACACAATCAGAAATCTCCTCCAGCTTCGACCGGCTCATCCCATTCACACACTTCTCATCTCGGGGAGATCTTTCTGCTGATTCAGATGTGATGAGGAGAATCTCAGTAGAAAAGGCCAGACTCTCGTGGTAATGCGCTGGTGTATGATCAGACACATATCTCACTGTGCCACTATAAAGTAGAGTGTCCCAGCTGCGGATTACAACGCTGCTGCTAAATGCAAATCACCACACTTTATCACCACACTTTATCGTTTAACCACGCGGCTGCAGTTATTGCGAGCATTGGGGATGCGTTAAAATGCGCTCATATTCATACTCATGTGCTCAAATGAGTATGAATATTTGTTTCTGTTGCGAATTCCAGACTAACTTGGCAGCTTGTGACTAAACGTCTGCACGATGTGTGAGAAGTACATTCTTCCACAATGCACAGTGAGGGCTGTTGGGTGGAGATGACCAAGGCAGCTGATTTCAGCTAAATGGCTCTGAAGCTAACACGGCTTGCTCCCCTATAGCCAACCCACACAGTCCTACTCTGATGGGAATGAGACACTTGGGTTCATGTTGTGTCAGAGAAGATATGGCACCTTGCAAAGATGTAAAGTTATCATGGTCCGTGTCTCCACTTGAATGGCTGCCAGTTGACCTGGATGCGACCCACTTGATTGGGTTGCTCAGTTTGCCGGACGAGTTTCAAAAAGGGGAAAAGCCAGCGAGCATTTGGAATGCTGACACTGGAAGGGCAAGATTTCCAGTCTAACATTGACCTATTCTTTACAAGCTGGCCTCTCACATGACTGTGGATGAATGTCTGCATGCATTCAAAACCAGGTATACCAAAGACGCAGGGCAAATTTAGTTTCAAAAGAAAGGCAGCATGTGATACACAGTCCAGCTGCTAAATGCAATTCATCACACCGTGTCATGTTACCACACTGCTGCAGTTATTGAATGTACTGTATATGGAGCACGTTCAAATGGACTGCTTATACTTGTGCATATGCATTCACCTTTGTAGATGTTTGTATCGACGTGTGTTTCTGTGGCGAATTACACATAGACGTTGCTGGACTTTGAACAAAACAGAGAAGTACACTCTCCCACAACGACAAGGTAGAGAGGTGGAGACAAAAAGCTGAATCGCATACGTGAACAGCACCGCGGAGAGAAAAAAGGGTCCGAGGGGTGGGAAGTAGAACGAGAACCGTTAAGTGGAGACGACCCAGGATTTTGAATGCGGCCGGCAGCTGCTCTAAAAACTCACTGTGTGTTGCCTTGCCAACAACTCCTCACAACAGACAGACAAGGTTAGCAAGTAGCTCGCGACGCCTGATCCTTGTATTGCTCTTATTTGCCTGGAACATGAAGGCGTACAGTGGGAAACACCCTGGGGAAGCACAGGCATCAGTGTTGCACTAGACGTGGTTGACAATTTAAATGATCATACTTAATAAAAAAAGTGCATTTGATGTTATGTGAATGCGTAGGTGTAATTGTGACTTAAGTATCCACATGATTCCCTACCTTGACAAGTACTCCCCTGAGCTGCTGTTGCTCTTTTGTATATCCATACAGTTAGTCGTCCCAGGTATGAGTGCCAGAGCAGGATTCTCTTGCGCTGCACTGCCCACAGCTCGCGCAACCAGCTCCAATGAGTCGTGGACGAAGTGATCCAGAGAAGGGGACTCCATGACCCCGTGTGCCAGTAGCCCCAGTGGCAGCCCCTCTGTTCTCAACTCGGCCACATTTTGGCTGTCCCCCAAAACCCAGTGAAACTCCGGGAGCGTCATCCGACTGGCCAGCGTCCACAGACGCCGCACTTCGCGGATCTCGCATCCAAATGTCACCACTCCCCTCGTGGACGAAGGTTCTCTCAGGGCCTCCAGTTGCCGCATGAGAGCTTGCTGCTGGTCTAATTTGGAGGAGGAGGTGGACGGAGAGGCGGTGGATGAGGCGGAGGGGGAGAAGTAGGGCAAAGACGATGAAGACGACGACGACGACGACGACGACGACGACGCCTGCGCTCCTGTCGCCACACCGGATGCCACTCCTGGGTGTAACGATGAAGATGAGGACGATGATAAGGTCGAGGCGGTAGTTGTCAGGTTGACAACGGTGCCCAGGTGGAAGCGGGTGTTGTTGTTGATGAGGAGGAGGAAGTCGCTAATGTCCCATTCCTGACAGAGCAAAATACTGATGTCCCACCAGCCGTTTATCATCAGCAGGGTAGAGAGGAGGCGGGATGGGGGGGCCTCCACGGTCCGCATCGCCAGCTGGAAATGGAGAGGATTCTGTGGGGAGATTGTAAAAGGGTAACGGGTGAATGGGCGAATGTGATTTGGGAAAAGGAATGTACAAGGGGAGAGGGTGAGTGCGATTTAAGAGATTAAAGGAAGAATGGAAGAGATGTGAGGCATATGAGATTGGAGAGATAGAGATAAGGGGCCGTTCAAAAAAAATGAACAGAAGGACATGAGGGGGACGGACATGTTAGGGTGGTGGGCGGGACAAAGGGTTGATGAGGGTCAGTTGGATTTCATAGAGAGCAGAGAGATAAGAGAAAGACATTAGAGGATGTTTTTTGTTGTAATGAAGGGTAGATTGGGAGAAAGTAGAAAGATGGAGAAAAGGCATAAAAAGGACAATGGAAGGATGGTGGAGGAGGTTAGGTGCAACATTAAGGAAGAGCGGGGAGGATTTTATGGGGCACCAGGAAGTTGAAACGGATGTAGTAGAGCGGAGAATAGAAGAAAGAAAAGAAAGACACAAAGGTTAAATATCCAACAGCAGAGTTATATTCTGCCTAAGAATTCAAACAAATACATTCAGTGGGATGTAATAGCCTCCACTTACCTGCTCACATTAATATTCCCATCATAAGAGATCCACAACATCTATTTCAGGAGCATTCTATAGGTAACGCCTAAAACCTGAAGAAACTCAACAGGGCCTTTCACATACTCTGCTTGGTCAATTCCATGTGGTTTAATTCCCACCTCTGCTTTGCAATTCATGGGATTCTTCACTTGATTGATGATGTCTGGAGAGATCAATGGGTAGACCACAGCAATGGTGTGTGATTTCCACCTGCACCAGTAATGAAAAACATTGTGGTCTCCTAGTGGTGATGAAAACCATCCTGGCTAAATGCTCAAGAAATAAGCACAAATCAGAAGCTTGATTATGCTCTGCTTGTTTTCTAAATACATTTCTGTAGCACCTCCACCAAAGATAGAGAGCAAAGAATAAAAACATTCTGAGTTCTGAAATAAAAAATGGATGCAAACTATAATTTGTATTACGTAAAAGGCTGAGTTCTTGCTTTGCGTCGTAGTTTAGGAAATGGGCTTTCTGTCAGTATTGTTTTAAATTGAATTACATCAAGTTCTTTTTTTTCCACTACATTGCATATGCCCATTTCCCACACTATATTAGCTTTATAGATTGATTTCCCACCTCCCGGGTGGTTTTACTTAATTCCAGCATGTTAAATCACCATGGAGACCTTCTGAAGTGTACGTTTTTTGAGCATCCTCCTAGGAATGTCGAGCAAGGTGAGCGATCAGTGCACCTGCTCAAGCCCCTGCAGTGTTTAACCAAACCACTGTAATGAACTGTCAATTCACTGTGGATTTACAACGACATTTTACAATATTTCATAATAACTGTAACATACAGTCCAATTGTTTTATCCTTTGCCTTTAAATTAACAGGTAATGTGGTCGGTTAACCGTAGCAGTTTATCAGCATAATACAGTATTGTCTGTGAAGTGGTCGAAATACACTTCTCTAATTTCAGTAAGTCACTATCCATCAACATCCTACTGTTGATTGTAGGCTAGTGTTTCTGCTATGATAATAGCACATTTCTATTTATCAAACTGCTCATGTTTTTGAGTGACGTGACCTGATCAGCTGCTCCGGCAGTCATCCTTCTGAGCACAGCCAGGTGGGAAGAGTGTTAAATAAAGCTGATTAAACGAAGTCAAGCACCCGTTTTCATACCTCATTTAACAGAAAATGCATTTTGAAAGGATTGTATACTAAAACAATATTGTATGCTATTAAACATTGTTGACAGAAATAAAATATGATGAATACGTCTGATTTGTAGGTAATTGGCTGCACGCAAAACCACCGAATGGGTCCGCTGGCTCCCTCAGTGCCATTAATGATGAGACCGGTGCAAACCTGCTCCACTCTACACATGCAGTGCACTTACAGGATTATAGTGAGCCAGAAGATCAGAGCGGATACGTTTCAGAGTTCACAGCGTCACCGCCTGTAATGCTGCTGCCAGCTCTGCTTCAGTGTACCTTAGTGGACCCAACATACACGCTCAGGTTCTCTTCTTTAAGTGACTTTACAACTTTTCCACAAGCTTTGCACTAAAAGTCCATATTAATCTATTGGTTACTTTCATTAATTTCATTACTGCAATGGGCATGCAAATAAGGTCATCCTTATTCATCTGCTTATTGCATATACATGGAAGGATTGATGCTGCAACACAATTACCAACAGATGCAATACTATATGTTTTATTTCAGTTTTAGAAGTCCTGTTTCAGGGAAAGAAATGGTAATGCAGTCCGCAGGGCATCAGACTCTCACCTCCTCTCATCCCCCAGGAGGATTGGAGGATTTATTCTCAGCTGCAGCACTTCTGCACTGTGATCATGATAAATCTGTAACCCCCTCTTTGTTCCTCATGTAAATAAACGGGCAGAAATTTGCCCGGAAGTGCATGCGGCTGCCTGCTCTCTTACATAAATACAAAAATCTGCTGTATTCGACAAACTGGGAAATCCCAGCTTTGTTGTGACTCTGCTCTCTTTCATCGCTCTTCTCTCTTTAGAAATCTGTTCTTTCTTTCTGTGACACACCACAGTCCAAATACAGTTTATGTTGTGTTTTTTTAAATTTGAAATAAAACTTGCACGCCTTGCTTTGTGGTAAAACTGCAGGGACTGGCAGAATCACGAGCCAGTGGACAAATCCAATAAACCAGTAATGGCTTGGTATCGATCTTTCCTTGATTAGATGATTCATTGTGGAGAACGTGTGAAAATGGATTAAAATGAGTTTCTTTTTAACAAGATCGCATTTTCCCGTTTTGCAATAATTACAACAAAATGTTATTAACAAAATATATATTGTTTGTTTGTCACTTTTTCAGAGCAAAACCTCCCTCTGGGCCCAACCCCTAACCTTAGACCTACCCATCGCTCTTAGCTTTCCATCCTACTGGCCTCCTAATGTGTGTTATTTATTTTATTTATGAACAGTGAAAACCTCCACTATCTCTCCTCATAGTCAGCAAAGCCCCATCATTCATCTCCCTGAATAGGTTCTGAGGGTATAATTATTCCAATAACCTAATCAGCATTATCTACAAATTAATTTACCTGCTTGTAATTGAGAAGACAATCTCAGGCTCACTAAGTGATGTTTACTATATTCTCTCAGTAAAAATATGCATTTCAAAAACCATCTCGGAGTTATTACTATCCCCATTCCATCACCACTGCCTATTAGCCTAAGATCACTATGTGGGTAATTGAAGCTAACACAGCCACACAACCCGAAGAACAGAGGTTGGAGTGGCCCTCGGTGTCTTAACACTGATGCAGTGGGACAAACACACAGCTGCCATTTACATGATGGGTGTTGAAACTAAGTACTTCATTCAATATTGCCAGTTCATATTGCCAGTTTCCAGCCCAATCACAACTTAAAACTCATCCAATTCAATAGAGACCAGTCCAAATTGTGTACTTGGCAGAAGCTTGTGTAAAATTGTAAAACCATTTAATGCAAAAACACATCATACGCATAATGAGCTAAATATCAGCATGCAAAAACCAAAGATAAACTGCGGAAGGCTATTTCAAACCACAAAGAGTGAAGTACTACAACGAAAAATACACAATTTCCTATGTCAATGTCAATGATGACGAAGTCTCGGTAAGAACGTCCTCCGTTTTTGCAAGCGAGGAATGAAAACAACTCATATCAAACCAAATTTCATCCACCAGCCCAACGCTATAAAGTAGCCCATTCGGGTGGAAACCATCCCAATCTGATAACTGGCTATATTGGAATTGGGATTATTTTAAGTGTACTGGTCATAGTACTGGCATTGTGATTTTTTTAAACAATATCCAGCTCCAGTGGGAGGGCTAGTGTATGGGTCAAACTAAAACTATCCTGTATGAAACCAAACGATGGCGTGATAGCTCCTGATGACGTCAAATACCATGTGAGCTTGTGTTACATTAAAAGTGTACTTATTCTAATCACCACGTAGATTTGTCACCTAAAACCAAGCGCACAGTTTCATAACGTTAACCACGTGTTACAACGCTAACCGTGACTATAAACCACAAGTAAACCTCCCCCCCCCCCTCTGCACCATAATTGTGACATCAGGGGTTTCAGCCTTAACCTTTTAAACCCCAATTGGGGGCCGATTTACACATTATAGTTAGACTGTGTAAAACATTACAATAAACATGAGCAAATATATTGATGTCATACATCAAATTAAACGAGAGAACTTGGGCTACAAGAACCAGTAAGCCATTTCCACACAACTCAAACTGAAAGAATTATTAAAATATCATAATCATAATTCTGTCAGGAGTCAGCCCACTCAGCACGTTTTCGGAACTAGCGACCCGTAGCTCGGTGCAAAGAGCAAGAGGACTTAACACAGATTCTAAACATCCCTCAGAAAATCCTTCTGCACAAAAGCATCACCGAGATATGAGCCAAAGAACACGGCAACATGAATCGCTTTAGCACTTTACAGGTCACAAATATTGAACAAAATAATTGTTTCTTCTTCTAATCAACAAAGACTGCTTTATTTGGATGTATTGAACACCATAAGTAATATACAAGTGAAATATATGGTTTGGTACATGAGAAAATTCAAATTGCACAGATGCCCATTTCGCCTAATTAATCTGTACTAAAACTTCTCTAACGTTGTTAGGATTTATTTTGTCAAAGTCAAACTTTGCAGAGATACTGGTCCCATATGTTGCTATGACCTCTGTGGTTTTTGACCTTTGCTCTGCATCCTTCCAAGAGATAATCATCCTGAAAGTGCTTTTTTCTTCTAGGCGAACCTGAAAATTCAACTTTTGCCGTCTTTTCATCTTTATTTACTCTACCAGTAATATACTAATATTTACACATCTGAACAAAAGCACACATGGGTTCACTTTATTATAACACCAACATTATTCAAATAGCCTTTGTGGTTGCTGAGATACACCCTTTTGAGTTTGGGTATGTTATTTCGAGCAGAAACCTATAAAATAGGTCGGTTTTCAAAAGGAGAAAAATATAACAAATAGGGATGAGTTCCCATTGCTCCAACACTGCATTTCAAATGTTCACATTAGTTTTAATGTGTGTCTGTTGCTCATTGTTCATTCGATTTTAGGTTGCCAGCTATTCTGAGCTCACATATTAGTGCTAATTGTGATAGTTGACGTTGACAAATGCTGCTTAGCGACACTCAATATGATATATCATTTGTAAAACAGTGTCACTAACTGTGATTACTAACTATGACGACGTGGTTAAAATGCCAATGACATATTTACACTTTGTCGACTCTATCCTGCTAAAAAAAACGTTTCTAATGTAGTTTCTACTTATGCCTTTTCAAGCCTAAACTGAGCCCTAATAATTGCCACAACTTATCACCAACAACTATCTAATGCAGTCTGCAAAAGGCTGAGCATGCTAGTTTGATGATTGCGGTGTTTGTACATCCGATTGTACAGGTAGTGTAACCCACTACACGGCGTGTACCTCATAAACTTCTCAAAGTTGCACGCGTTACACATATGACATAATCTGCCAGTCTTCGCGGTTATTTGATTTTTTCCTTTTGTTTTCGTGTTTTGCTCATTCTTGTTTAAATGTGTTACGGTTTTATTTCAATCGTCACCTCTTTCATTACAGACTATATGATTTAATTCATTGTTCAGTCACGTCCAGATTGTCTTCACCTGATCCCACGTTATTCTTCCTTCCGCGTGTATTTCATCTCCTCGTCTCTTGCCAGTTTCTCTTTGTACTTCCCTGTCAAGCTTTCCAGCCGTCTCTCCGTGTGTATTCCTTGTGGTAATTAGACCTTTTGCGTTTTATGTTTTTGAGTCTGCTTTAGCATGTTTTATTATTGGGATA